>NC_056447.1:33621670-33921670 GCF_018296145.1 Oncorhynchus tshawytscha
CTATATGGGGGGGGTTCTGGCTATATAGTGCCTTAAATGGTACTGACACACGTGAGGTTAGCCAATGAATGACTGCTTTTGCTTGTCAAGGCCCAGGACTAAAGCTAATGAGTGACACTGAAGATTTTTTGCTGACATACGGAAAAAAATATTCCCAGGTGTAAATTCACTAGAAAATGTATTGAATGAATTAAGTACAAGCCAGCTAACCAGCTAAGAGAGGCTGAGCTCAGAGCAACAGTACAAGCCAGCTAGGTGAGGAGCAACAAGCTCATACAGATCTGCTTATCCTCCTGATCACATTAGATTGAGCGTTTTCTTTGGTTCACACAAAACATAAAAGAGCTACAGCAAAGCTTCAGTGTTCCCCTCTTTATCCATTAGATTAAGATTTAAAAAACAAGGACTGTCTTTGTACAGAGAAGCCTCTAGAAATCTCTAGTCTAAATCACATCAGATCACACTAACAGAGTTAGCCAGAAATCTTGCTTGTACGAACCTCGGAAATGGCTAATCTCGTTAAAACAACATTGCGGGTTAGAAAATAACCATTAAATTCTGGCACAAAATGGTTTCCTAATTCCACAGTGGTCAGCTTTCTAATACAATAGCTGGCATCTAACGAGTACAAAATGGCTACTGTGTGTCACTGGCCGCAATGGAAGAAACACATTGGTTTTGCCATGTGAATCGATGGGATGTTAAGCCTTCATTGGCCAAACCAAAATCGAATATAGTCATCCAATGAAAGATGACCCCTCCATAACGTTTTAAACCCATATATGGGTTAACAGCTATGGATGCAAAAGTCTATGGGAGGGGTCACTCATCTCCACATAGTGATTGACTGAAGGGAATTTCAGAGGATCATATTACAGGCCATCGAACCCATATGGTCCAGAATGGCAGCACAGTTGCTCCAACATAGCTCTGGAATGCCATTGAAGAGCAGTCAGGAGGAGAGACAAGGAGAGGCCACTAGAATTCTATGGGAACATAGCCTGACCAGCTGGCATCGTGGCAGTCCCTAGATTATACCAGCTCTGAGCCAGGCTGGCAACCTTCTGCACCAGGCCTTCTGAAGGATGCCTGCCTCACAGTTCTCCTGCTCAGCTTTCTATGCTGGGGCTCAGTCAAATGAGGACGGGAGGACGGACGGGGGGGTGACATGCTTCATTGAGGCCGGGTGAGAGAGGAGTCTCTTAAATGTATTCGTCTCTTCCTCCCCCCTCCTGTGCGGTGACCTACTTATTGTTCAAACATGCCTGCAATGTGAGATCCGAATGAGACAGAGGGTGTGTGCGCACGGGTGGGTGGAAGATTCAACGTTTTTACCAGACCAGTATGGACATATGGCTTCCAGATTGAAAGTATCAAGGGGCCATTCCATGAACATTGTTTGTTGTTTTAACACTAAAACAAGATTTAGGAGCTTTATGTGGGGAAACTTGTCAAATGTGTTGTGGCTGGAGTTGTGCTGTTGCATTCAAATGCTTCCAGCTTCATCTCACACTTCCGTAGAGCAAGCAATAGCAAGTCCGATTAACATATGTGCTGATGAACACAGATCAACAGGCTCTTCCTACTAAGACAGGTTCCTGCCTGAGTCTGATTAATTTATCAATATCCTAAACAACCTACAGATACATCAGGGAACGCATTTCAACATGATCACTTTCATAACTAGGGTTGTCACGGTACCAGTATCGCGATACTCAGAGGTATTGTGGCAATGTAACAAAACATGAAGCAGACTGAATTTCCTGAGGAAAACAGCCCTAATGTTGGAAACTAGCAGCCTTATGTTGTCACCCAGAATCACATTTATTCTCAAAGCTATAGCACACAATATTTTACATCCAGTAGGTTCAGTCTGCTTTGCATTTTCCTTTTTGCCAATGAAAATCAAGTTTCGTAGTATCGGGATACTGGTATCCAGACAACCCTAGACATAACTTGTACACAATGTACATTTACTACAATAACAGTTGGGCACAATTTTTTGCCTTGGCTTTTTTATCAGCATTACACTGTTGTGTGTGTGTGTGTGTGTGTGTGTGTGTGTAGTGTACAATAGTTAAATCCACAAGAATTGTGCTGTCAGTCAAATACTAAAACGCACTGTCCCTTTCATGTCTGTCTGACCACACATGCTTAAGATACAGACAACAGAGAAATCAATACACACGGAGCAGCAACAACTTTGCTTCAATACCCAAGGTACTGTGGCCCAGCCAGATCAGATAGGCCTCAAGAGGCTCTTGGCACTAACATGCAGTAAAACAATAAGTTGAAACCTGACTGGTCCCGTGCCAGTGAAGAGCTGTGTATTTAATACTGTAATGACTTCGGTCCACAGAGACATGGGTGGACTGGGTTCCAGGTAGGGAGGGAGGGAGAGAAAAGCAGCACGTAGTTTTCCATGGGCCAATGGAATGTTTCGTAGACACCTTTCTTGGGATTTTACATTCAAATCATATCAAATTTTACTGGTCACATACACATGGTTAGCAGATGTTAACGCGAGTGTAGCTTAGTGCTTGTGCTTCTAGTTCCGACAATGCAGTAATATCTAACAAGTAATCTAACAAATTCACAGCAACTACGTAATACACACAAATGTAAAGGAATGAATAAGAATATGTACACAAATATATGGATGATCGATGGCCGTGCGGCATAGGCAAGATGCAGATGGTATAGTATACAGTATATCCATATGAGATATGTAAACATTAAAGTGGCGTTATTTAAAGTCACTAGTGATACCTTTATTAAGTCCATTTATTAAAGTGGCCAGAGATTTGAGTCTATGTTGGCAGCAGCCTCTCTGTTCGTGGTTGCTGTTTAGCAGTTTGATGGGCTTGAGATAGAAGTGGATTTTCAGTCCCTCTGTCCCAGCTTTGATGCACATGTACTTACCTCACCTTCTGGATGGTAGCGGTGTGAACAGGCAGTGGCTCAGGTGGCCTTCCTGTGACACTGGGTGCTGTAGGTGTCATGGAGGGCAGGCAGTTTACCCCCGGTGATGCATTATGCTGACCTCACTACCATGTGGAGAGCCTTGCGGTTGAGGGCGGTGCAGTTGCCGTACCAGACGGTGATACAGCTCAGCAGGATGCTCTTGATTGTGCATCTGTAAAAGTCTGTCAGGGTTTTAAGTGACAAGCCAGCCTCTTCAGCCTTCTGAGGTTGAAGAGGCGCTGTTGCGCCGCCTTCACCACACTGTCTGTGTGGGTGGACCATTTCAGTTTGTCCATGATGTGGACGCCGAGGAACTTAAAACTTCCCACCTTCTCCACTACTGTCCCGTCGATGTGGATAGGGGGGTGCTACCTCTGCTGTTTCCTGAAGTCCACGATCATCTCCTTTATTTAGTTGACATTGAGTGAGAGGTTATTTTCCTGGCACTAAACTCCCAGAGCACTCACCTCCTCCCTGTAGCCTGTCTTGTTGTTGTTGGTAATCAAGCCTACTACTGTAGTGTTGTCTGTAAACTTGATTGAGTTGGAAGCGTGCATGGCCACGCAGTCATGGGTGAACAGGGAGTACAGGAGGGGGCTGAGACGCACCCTTGTGGGGCCCCAGTGTTGAGTATCAGCGGGGTGGAGATGTTGTTTCCTACCCTCACCACCTGGGGGAGGCCCGTCAGAAAGTCCAGGACCCAGTTACACAGGGCGGGGTCAAGACTCAGGGTCTCAAGCTTAATGACAAGTTTGGAGGGTACTTTGGTGTTAAATGCTGAGCTGTAGTCAATGGACAGCATTCTTTCAAAGATATTCCTCTTGTTCAGATGGGTTAGGCCCGTGTGATGACGATTGCATCGTCAGTGGACTTATTGGGGCGGTAAGCAAATTAGAGTGGGTCTAGGGTATCATGGAATTAGAATGATTGTGGTTGACCACAATGCTCCCCTCGGACTTCCACAAAATAAGAAATATGAGCCCGGGCAGAGAAGCGCGAGATTGAACTTCACTCAACTTTCTACAGTTTTCCCATTTAGTTAACATTATCAATGGTTCGCTCTACTGTGGAAATTGTGATCAAATCAACACATTAGCCACATCCAATGTAATATACTGAAACAAAACAAGCTGTGCAAGATTTAATATGTAAAACCGTGCTAGAAATGTTCTTGGAATAGGATTCTATTGCATTGAAAGGCACGACTCACTCTACACAGACCGGTCCACCATAACCAATCAGAGCTGCAGTAGGCCTATATGCAAATAGCCAGTGTCATACACGGATCTGTGCAATTCAGTGTGAACTGGACTGTGTTGAGGAGACAGTATGAGCGGTCGCGAGTAGATCCGCACGGTTTGATATCAAAGTGAGAGCTGCATGTAGCCACCTGTGCACATTTATTCATATTCTTTCCTAGTTAGTGAGTTATCGGCCCAATTACAGCTAATTTGTAGTCAATGGGGGAATGGTTGCTTCCAACAGGAGCACAAAATGTGAGCATTTCTAGCAATCTTTGAAAAGCGAATCAGGTATAAGGGATTTTTGGTGTCTTAAAAGGGGTAGTGTTGCATTTTGAGACAGCCTTGAATAAGCCAAGTACCCAAGACACAGAGTAGCATAATTTGTCTCATTCTCTGTCACAATGGTATGAGAACAATGACTTATTACGTAAAGTGGTTTCTAGCATCAATCAACATTTTCAGTCACCTTGTCTGAAAGACAAGTGGATAAACAGGTTTATGTCAAGCCCTGCAAGTCTCATGGAATGTAGACATTGAACACCACACATTGGCTGCTACTGTAGGGTGAATGATAGAACAGCTATTTCCATGTTAAAATGTTATGGGATGCATTTTCCTCCATTGTTTTTGATTATAGGCGACTCTTTTAGGCCTACATTATGATCAGCCACAGTAGCCTACTGGGCCACTGTTAAAACTAACTTTAAGCAGGTACCGCCTCCGTGTTCACAGTAAACGCGCACCAGAGGTTGAACAGAATTTTCAAAACTTTCAAATTGCCGCTCAGCTGAATTTTTTTTTTTGCGAACATTGGGTGACTACACACTCCAAAGCCTGTGGGTTGATAAATGGAAAGCGGATCTGAAAATAAGCTATATATACACAGTTGAAGTAGGAAGTACACATACACTTAGGTTGGAGTCATTAAAACTAGTTTTTCAACCACTCCACAAATTTCTTGTTAACAAACTAGCGTTTTGGCAAGTTGGTTAGGACATCTACTTTGTGCATGACAAGTCATTTTTCCAACAATTGTTTACAGATAGATTATTTCACTTAATCACAATTCCAGTGGGTCAGAAATGTACATACACTAAGCTGACTGTGCCTTTAAACAGCTTGGAAAATGCCAGAAAATTAAGTCATGGATTTAGAAGATTCTGAAAGGCTAATTGACATAATTTGATCAATTGGAGGTGTACCTGTGAATGTATTTCAAGGCCTACCTTCAAACTCAGTGCATCTTTGCTTGACATCATGGGAAAATCAAAAGAAAATCAGCCAAGACCCCAGAAAAAAAATTGTAGACCTCCACAAGTCTGGTTCATTCTTGGGAGCAATTTCCAAATGCCTGAAGGTACCACATTGGTCTGTACAAACAATAGTACGAAAGTATAAACACCATGGGACCACGCAGCCGTCATATTGAGGAAGGAGACACGTTCAGTCTCCTTTAGATGAACGTACTTTGTGGTAAAAAGTGCAAATCAATCCCAGAACAGAAAAAGACGTTGTGAAAATGGAGGAAACAGAAACAAAAGTATCTATATCCACAGTAAAACTAGTTCTATATCGCTCAGCAAGGCAGAAGCCACTGCTCAAAAACGGCCATAAAAAATACAGACTACGATTTGCAACTGCACATGGGGACAAAGATTGTACTTTTTGGAGAAATGTCCTCTGATCTGATGAAACAAAAATAGAACTGTTAGGCCATAATGACCATCGTTATGTTTGGATGAATAAGGGGGCGGCTTGCAAGCCGAAGAACACCACCCCAACCGTGAAGCACAGGGGTGGCAGCATGTTTTGGGGGTGCTTTGCTGCAGGAGAGACTGGTGCACTTCACAAAATAGATGGCATCATGAGGCAGAAAAATAATGTGGATATATTGAAGCAACATCTCAAGACAGTCAGAAAGTTAAAGCTTGGTCGCAAATGGGTCTTCCAAATGGACAATGACCCCAAGCATACATCCGAAGTTGTGGCAAATTGGCGTAAGGACAACAAAGTCAAGGTATTGGAGTGGCCATCACAAAGCCCTGACCTCAATCCTACAGACAATTTGCTGGCAAAACTGATAAAGCATGTGCGAGCAAGGAGGCCTACAAACCTGACTCAGTTACACTAGCTCCGTCATGAGGAATGGGCCAAAATTCACCCCACTTATTGTGGGAAGCCTGTGGAAGGCTACCCAAAATGTTTGACCCAAGTTAAAAAATGTAAAGGCAATGCTACCAAATACTGGTGTATGTAAACTTCTGACCCACTGGGAATGTGAAATAAATCAAATCTGAAATAAATCACTCTCTCAACTATTATTCTGACATTTGACATTCTTAAAATAAAGTGTTGATCCTAGCTGACATAAGACAGGGAATTATTACTAGATTAAATGTCAGGAATTGTGAAAAACTGATAAATGTATTTGGTTAAGGTGCATGTAAACTTCCGACTTCAACTGTATGCATGTAAATAACTATAAATATATATAAAATAAGATAAATCCAATAACTTCACAGATCATTGTAAAGGGTTTAAAACCTCTTGATTCTAGCCATCTCGGATCCGGGATCGTGAATACAGCCTCAAGCTCATTACCATAACGCAACGTTAACTATTCATGAAAATCGCAAATGAAATGAAATAAATATGCTAGCTCTCAAGCTTAGCCTTTTGTTAACAACACTGTCATCTCAGATTTTAAAATATGCTTTTCAACCATAGCAAAACAAGCATTTGTGTAAGATTATTGATAGCTAGCGTAGCATTTAGCGTAGCATTCAGCGGGCAACATTTTCACAAAAACAAGAAAAGCATTCAAATAAAATCATTCACCTTTGAAGAACTTCGGATGTTTTCAATGAGGAGACTCAGCTCGTCAAATTTCTGCCCTGCTAGAGCTGCCCCGGTCAACTCAAAGTGCTGTTATTGTAAAGGGGAAACATGTTGGAGCGGCTCAGCGTGAAGTGATAAGGCTCACAGAATGGGACTGCCGAATGCCGAAGCACGTAAAATCATCTGTCCTCGGTTTGAACTAGAGGTCGACCGATTATGATTTTTCAACGCCGATACCGATTATTGGAGAACCAAAAAAGCAGATACCGATTAAATATAATTTTTTTTGCATTTGTAATAATGACAATTAAAACAATACTGAATGAACACTTATTTTAACTTTATATAATACATCAATAAAATCAATTTAACCTCAAATAAATAAGGAAACATTCAATTTGTTTTAAATAATGCAAAAACAAAGTGTTGGAGAAGAACGTAAAAGTGCAATATGTGCTATGTAAGAAAGCTAACGTTTCAGTTCCTTGCTCAGAACAGGAGAAAGCTGGTGGTTCCTTTTAACATGAGTCTTCAATATTCCCAGGTAAGAAGTTTTAGGTTGTAGTTATTATTGGAATTATAGGACTATTTGCCTCTATACCATTTGTATTTCATTAACCTCTTGCGTCGACCCGAGACGCAGTCGTCTCATCTAGCCATCAGCAAATGCGCTACGCCAAATGCTAATAGCACTCGTTAAAACTCAAACATTCATTAAAACACACATGCAGGGTAGTGAATTAAAGCTACACTCGTTGTGAATCTAGCCAACAAGTCAGATTATTAAAATGCTTTTCGGCGAAAGCATGAGAAGCTATTATCTGATAGCATGCAACACCCCGAAATACCTGAATGCGACGTAAACAAAAGATTTCGCGTAGCCGGCTCTACACAAATAGCAGAAATAAAATATAAAACTTTCATTACCTTTGACGAGCTTCTTTGTTGGCACTCCTATATGTCCCATAAACATCACTATTGGGTCTTTTTTCGATTAAATCGGTCCATATATACCCAAAATAGCCATCTATGGAAACTGTGTGATTCAGAAAAAAACACAGTTTGAAAACGCTACGTCATTTTTTTAAAATTAAAAAAGTTGACGATAAACTTTCACAAAACACTTCGAAATACTTTTGTAATCCAACTTTAGGTATCAGTAAACGTTAATAATCTATCAAATTGATCACGGGGCGATGTGTAGTCAATAGCTCCACGATTTCAAATCATCTTCCAAAATCTCTCTTCCAAAACTTCCTGTCTGAGACCGGATGGAAAGTGATCTCTCTAGTACGTTTGACCAAGAAACTAAGGCACCGCAAATGACGACTGGCGACATCGTGTGGAAGCTGTAGGAATTGCAATCTCGGCCCCATTTAATTTAGTTTCCATTCAACAATACATGCAAGTGGCGCATTGATACTTTTTTCAGTGACCAGATTTTCTTGCGCTTTTCGATGAAACACACGCTCTGTTATAGTCACAGCCGTGATTTAACCAGTTTTAGAAACGTCAGAGTGTTTTCTATCCACACATACTAATCATATGCATATACTATATTCCTGGCATGAGTAGCGGGACGCTGAAATGTTGCGCGATTTTTAACAGAATGTTCGAAAAAGTAGGGGGTAGACGTAAGAGGTTAACTGACTTGCCTAGTTAAATAAAGATTAAATAAAAGGTGTTAAAAAAAAATACCAATTTCCGATTGTTATGAAAACTTGAAGTCGGTCATTCCGATTAGTCGGTCGACCTCTAGTTAACACTTACAACCAAATTCCAAACTGCCTATGGATGCAACGTCAGCACAAGAACTGTTTGTCAGGAGCTTCATGAAAGGGATCAAGCCTAAGATCACCATGCACAATCACCTTGTTTTTGCAGCAAATGGGGGGAGCAACCATATTAATGTCCCTGATTTTGGAACAAGATGCTCGACGAGCAAATGTCCACATACTTTGTCATGTAGTGGTCTTAAAATTCTAAATCAAATAGCAAAACGATCCTTGGTATGACCTCTTAAAACAATTCCATTTTGCTTAGTAGAACCCCCCCTCCTGCTTAGAAAGGTCTTAGACTCTTATGGGTTAAAGTCTGCACGGAGGTTTTTGAGAGGGCAGTTATGAGAGTAGGCTACAAGTTAACCATGTGGCTTTACAAAGAAAGCAGTTCTGAAAGTACAGTGGGGCAAAAAAGTATTTAGTCAGCCACCGATTGTGCATATTCTCACACTTAAAAAGATGAGGCCTGTAATTTTCATCATAGGTACACTTCAACTATGACAGACAAAATGAAAAAAAAAAAAAAAATCAGAATATCACATTGTAGGATTTTTAATTTATTTATTTGCAAATTATGGTGGAAAATAAGTATTTGGTCAATAACAAAAGTTTCTCAATACTTTGTTACATACCCTTTGTTGGCAATGACAGAGGTCCAACGTTTTCTGTAAGTCTTCACAAGGTTTTCACACACTGTTGCTGGTATTTTGGCCCATTCCTCCATGCAGATCTCCTCTAGAGCAGTGATGTTTTGGGGCTGTTGCTGGGCAACATGGACTTTCAACTCCCTCCAAATATTTTCTATGGGGTTGAGATCTGGAGACTGGCTAGGCCACTCCAGGACCTTGAAATGCTTCTTACGAAGCCACTCCGTCGTTGCCCGGGCGGTGTGTTTGGGATCATTGTCATGCTGAAAGACCCAGCCACGTTTCATCTTCAATGCCCTTGCTGATGGAACAAGGTTCACTCAAAATCTCACAATACATGGCCCCATTCATTCTTTCCTTTACACGGATCAGTCATCCTGGTCCCTTTCCAGAAAAACAGCCCCAAAGCATGATGTTTGGTGTATGGTGTTCTTTGGATGCAACTCAGCATTATTTGTCCTCCAAACACAACGAGTTGAGGTTTTACCTAAAAAGTTATATTTTGGTTTCATCTGACCATATGACATTCTCCCAATCTTTTTCTGGATCATCCAAATGCTCTCTAGCAAACTTCAGACAGGCCTGGACATGTACTGGCTTAAGCAGGGGGACACGTCTGGCACTGCAGGATTTGAGTCCCTGGCGGCGTAGTGTGTTACTGATGGTAGACTTTGTTACTTTGGTCCCAGCTCTCTGCAGGTCATTCACTAGGTCCCCCCCGTGTGGTTTTGGGATTTTTGCTCACCGTTCTTGTGATAATTTTGACCCCACAGGGTGAGATCTTGCGTGGAGCCCCAGATCGAGGGAGATTATCAGTGGTCTTGTATGTCTTCCATTTCCTAATAATTGCTCCCACAGTTGCTTTCTTCAAACCAAGCTGCTTACCTATTGCAGATTCAGTCTTCCCAGCCTGGTGCAGGTCTACAATTTTGTTTCTGGTGTCCTTTATCAGCTCTTTGGTCTTGGCCATAGTGAAGTTTGGAGTGTGACTGTTTGAGGTTGTGGACAGGTGTCGTTTATACTGATAACAAGTTCAAACAGGTGCCATTAATACAGGTAATGAGTGGAGGACAGAGGAGCCTCTTAAAGAAGAAGTTACAGGTCTGTGAGAGACAGAAATCTTGCTTGTTTGTAGGTGACCAAATACTTATTTTCCACCATAATTTGCAAATAAATTCATTAAAAATCCTACAATGTGATTTTCTGGATTTTTTTTTTTTTTTCATTTTGTCTGTCATAGTTGAAATGTACCTATGATGAAAATTACAGGCCTCTCATCTTTTTAAGTGGGAGAACTTGCACAATTGGTGGCTGACTAAATACTTTTTTGCCCCACTGTAGATGGTAATTATTACGTGTCCACTCAATTACCACCACTTTACTCTTTCATGAAACCCTTTTAAGATGGCTCGAAAAGACATGTTAAACAACTGATTGGCCTCTCTATGACCTGTCTTCACACATAGGCTCTATCTGGAGCTGGGAGGCTGGAAAGGTCTAGAAGGGAGGAGATGGGCCTCAGTGTACATGGGGTTAGGGTGGTTGGTGTGTAGCCTTCTTAGGTTGTCTGAGGAATAATAAAGCAGAGTGCTTCAGTTTACCTGATCATGGGACAGCTTTAATAAATGTGTGAGGGGATTTCAGGTCCTCCCAGCGTAGTGCCTACAGCTGAGTCAAGTAATGAAAAGCTGCTAGACAGATGAAAGCTTCACTGAGGCATTCCATCCCTATAAATGCATATTAGCCTGCAGGCATACAGCCATGGGGAGCCCAGATCAGGTTACACACACAACTTTGTTTATGGAAGTCAGCTTGTGTCCCCATCAGACTTGACAAATTGACTAAATCAGGGTTGGCGAGAGGTCCCACACACCTGAAGGCTTGAATGAAAGCCAACGTTCTGCTTTCTTAGGACAGTTTGCCCAGCGGTGGGCCAGGCGGTGGACTGTGGCCAATCATTACCTGGTCATGAACTCGGCAATGGTTTGTTAATCTAAAAGGCCAAAAGAACACTTGAAAAGCTTTAGGTATAAAAAAAAAAAAAATGCATTTTCAAAAACAGTCAATCAAAAATCTGCATTTTAAACCATTCATTGGTTTAAAATTACCTGGGTTCCATATTGTAAGGCAACAATGGTTTTGCGCTTCAAGAGGGACATGTATAACTAGTTTATCACACAAAATAAATGAATGCAAAACAATAGCTTTGTTTTCATTAGATGACAACAGAAGCGCAAGTTACCGCAAGGCTATTTGGCTAGCAGCAACACAGAAGTAAATGAGCAGCGTTTCATTACTAGACTATATCATGAAAGACAAAAGTATTTTTTGCAAAGACTATGCATGGCCATGATGTTTACCATAGAAAGAAGGTAACCCGCTACATTTCCCAATGATGTTTATTATTTTTATTTAACTAGCAAGTTGGTTAAGAACATCTTATTTACTGTGATGGCCTACCAAAAGGCCTCCTGTGGGGACAGGGATTAAAAATAGGACAACACACACACACCACAACATAAAGGAAGACCTAAGACAACATAGAATGGCAGCAGCACGAAACAGGGTAAACATTATTGGGCACAGACAAAAGCACAAAGCACAAGAAGTTAGACCACAATCAATACATTACACAAAGAAACCACAACAGTCAGTAAGAGTGTCCATGATAGAGTCTTTGAATGAAAAGATTGAGATAAAACTGTCCAGTTTGAGTGTTCGTTGCAGCTCGTTCCAGTCGCTAGCTGCAGCGAACTGAAACGACCAACCATAGAATCAGCTTGATACTCCTCTGTCGAAGGGGTGGTTGGACCTTTTTTGGTATTTTCAGTGGTATTGTTAACTTGTTGTAACTCCCATCCCGTGAACGGGATCGTTGCCATCTGACAATAATTAGCATAACGCAACGGACATAAATATTACTAGAAAATATTCCTATTCATGAAAATCACAAGTGAAATATATTGAAACACAGCTTAGCCTTTTGTTAATCACCCTGTCATCTCAGATTTTCAAAATATGCTTTACAGCCAAAGCAAGACAAGCATTTGTGTAAATTTATTGATAGCCTAGCATAGCATTATGTCCAGCTAGCAGCAGGTAACTTGGTCACGAAAATCAGAAAAGCAATCAAATTAAATCGTTTACCTTTGATGAACTTTGGATGTTTTCACTCACGAGACTCCCAGTTAGATAGCAAATGTTCATTTTTTCCAAAAAGATTCTTTTTGGAGGCGAAATAGCTCCGTTTGTTCTTCACGTTTGGCTGAGAAATCGACCGGAAATTGCAGTCACGGCAACGCCGAAAAATATACAAAATTAGCTTCATAATATCAACAGAAACATGGCAAACGTTGTTTATAATCAATCCTCAAGGTGTTTTTCAAATATCTATTCGATAATATATCCACAGGGACAATTGGTTTTTCAGTAGGAGCGAGAGGAAAAATGCTACCTCTGTATTTTACGCAAGAATCACTCAGAGCCATCGGGTGACCACTTGCGCAATGTAGCCACTTACGGGTATTCTTCAACATAAAGGCGTAAAACTACGTCACAATGCTGTAGACACCTTGGGGAATACGTAGAAAAGGTAATCTGGGTGATAGCCCATTCACTGCTCAATAGGGACGCATCGGAACACAGAGCATTCAAAACATGAGTCACTTCCGGATTGGATTTTTCTCAGGCTTTCGCCTGCAATATCAGTTCTGTTATACTCACAGACAATATTTTTACAGTTTTGGAAACTTTAGTGTTTTCTATCCCAAGCTGTCAATTATATGCATATTCTAGCATCTTGTCCTGACAAAATATCCCGTTTACTTCGGGAACTTTATTTTTCCAAAAATGAAAATACTGCCCCCTAGTCACAACAGGTTAACAAACACCCCCATAAAGAAAATGAGAATTTAAAAACAGGTTCAGCTGCTGGTTCGACCATGATATTGCAGAGTTACTCCATCTAAAGAATTGCATTTGGCGACGCATACTCAGGCTGACTGGCTCTAGTTCAGGCAAATGAGAAATAAGTGCACTCCGGTTATCCTGATTGCCAAAGTTAGTTTAGAATAGGATGAGGCCAAGAGTCCGTGTAACCAAAAGAAATTCAGAGTCCCAAGTGTGCGAGCAAACAGTCTGTCCCACGGTTGGGTAAACAAGCAAGTTCATAGTCAAAAGTATGCAGGAGTCATGAGGCAAATAAAGTCAAATAAAAAAAATCTGACTTGGGGCTAGCTATTAAGTTCAGAGTCACTCACCCCAACAGTGCTTGTGTGCTGGAGGCAAGCAAACACTCGGGAGAGAGATGGGAGTGTGGTGGGGGTGCCTGTACCAGACGGGGGGGAGACAGGCCATGGCAGATGGTATACAGATCTCCAGATAGAATCCAAGCAGAAGTGCAGCAGGCAACAGGAGTAGGTGTCACACCCACTTGGGAGAAGCTTTTTTTCAGGAGGCAGATTCCTTGTAGAAAATCCCAGCTAACTAGCTAACTTAGCAAACCTATGTCCACCGATTTTTATTCCTTGTGGAAAAGGAGATCGTTAGCTAGCTCTCTCTTCAGTTTTGGCGAATGGTCCTTTACGACGTCCAAACAAAGTAGTCCTGTGGCTGTTGTATTTTGGAGATTGCGAGGAGGATATCATCTGATGTGATCAAAGCAACAATATTGTTTCTTGAGGTAATTTACAATTGAAGTGTCCTGGCTGCATATCAGTTCAAAATATAGATGAATCCAGGGGTACTGTATTGTAATAACCTCTGCACAGATGGAGGGGGCTTTAAAGGCCTTTGCATTTGTGTGGGGGAGGCTGTGAAACCCTCCTGACATTGTTGGGCTCAAGGGGTGAAGTGACACCTCTCACTTCACACCTTAGTGCTAATTGATCTGATCTGATCTGTCCTTAACTTAACATTCAGTCCTTATAAAGTAAAATATATCATTAAAATGTATTTTTCTTCTTGGCTTTAAAAAGTTGCTGCAGACTAAACATTACTCAGTTCCAGGTTGGATGTTGTTTTCAGGTTTCTTGTGCTTCTTTTGCTAGTCCTTGGTTTGTCAGAGCATTTGCTGTATAAGAATCTTTGGTGGTAAGAATCCTTCCAGGTAATTTTGTCCAAAATCGGGTTGTAGGTTTGGAGTTTTGATTTGGAGTGAATTATGTTGTGGAGAGTCATATCCTGTATCTGTCCTATCTAACTCTAAATATATATTTTTGTAAAAACATGCTGAAAATGTGGAAGCCCATCTGCTCGTGATCTCTCTCAGTCCATAGGCGTGACATGAATCTACCAAAACGACCATCTAAAAGTAACTATTAACTCTTACTCTCTGCAATCAGAGCGCTGTCTGTCGATTAGGGTTGCAAAGGGTCAGAATGTTAAGCACTGGAATTTTGCTTAAATTCAACAAAAAAAGTTCATAAACAGTGAACCTTTTTTGTGGGATACACAAGGCAATTCTAGGTCTTGTGGGATAATTTGGTTAAACTATCACCAATTCAATGAAATTTCAACTCTCTGCATGCACAGTGTATTCTTCCATCACATGGGCAGTGCACTCTTCCATCACATGTACAGCTGATTCTCAAGATCTTGCACACTAATGAGCTACTACTTTTAACTACTGTCTGAGCCAAGGACTACATGCTTTCTGGTAAGTTTTGATTACAATACTGGCTGGGGTGAATATATTTTATATAACAGACATTTTTATGTTAACTAGTAAATAGTAGACTACAGCAAAGTGAACTTGTTAACAATTTCTGCTAGTTAGTTTTTGCTCCCATGTGGGTTTTAGCTTGCTTGAGCCTGCTAACTGAGGTGTTAATTCACCTGTTTCCATACATGTTTCATTTTAAAACATTTATCTTACAAAAGGAGTTTAATCTAACTGCTTAATTAAGTATTTATCTGTACATGGAATTGTATTTGTTGTTTTTTAAAACTAATTTTCCCCTAATCTTTACAGGAAAATGCCACGGGCACCATCTGATGTGTGGAGACATTTCACTGCAGCTAATGAAGGAAAAGCTGTTTGCAAATACTGTGCCAAATCATATGTGAAGAAAATGCAGAATCATCTGGCCAAGTGCATAAAGTTCCCTCCAATGCTCACAACAAGCGACCTCTGACCAAAGTCCCTCTACTTCTATTTGAGGTGAAAATTATGAATCAGACACCTTATCGATAGCAACAGCTCATGGTCCTCGTGGAATCAGACGTTTTTTTGACTCAATGGAGGAACGTAGACAGAGAAATGCTGATGAATGTCTTGCTCGAGCTGTGTATGCAACCGGTTCACCTCTGATGCTCACAGGCAATGTGTATTGGAAGAGATTTCTGAATGTTCTTCGCCCAGCATACACCCCTCCAGCCAGACATGCTTTATCTAATCAGTTGCTGGATGCAGAGTTCAACAGAGTTCAAGTGAAAGTCAAGCAAATCATAGAGAAAGCAGACTGTATTGCAATCATCTCTGATGTGTGGTCAAATGTTTGTGGGCAAGGAACAATTAACTTAATCATATCTACCCCTCAACCAGTATTCTACAAAAGCACAAGGGGCAACAGACACAACTGTCTCTACATTGCAGATGAGCTGAAGGCAGTTATCAATGACCTTGGACCACAGAATGTGTTTGCACTGGTGACAGACAATGCTGCGAACATGAAGACTGCTTGGTCGAAAGTGGAGGAGTCCTACCCTCACATCACACCCATTGGCTGTGCTGCTCATGAATTGAATCTGCTCCTCAACGACATCATGGCACTGAAAACAATGTATACACTCTACAAGAGAGCCAAGGAAATGGTTAGGTATGTGAAGGGTCATCAAGTTATAGCAGCAATCTACCTCACCAAGCAAAGTGAGAGAAGAATAAGGGCACCACATTTAAGCTGCCCAGCAACGCCTGTTGGGGTGGTGTTGTCATGTTTGACAGTCTCCTAGAGGGGAAGGAGTATCTCCAAGAAATGGCCAAATCAGTCTGCCAATATGGACAGCCCCATCAAGAGGATCCTCCTGGATGATGTATTTTGTGGTAAGCAGCCCAAAACCTATAGCAGTAGCCATTGCACGGATTGTGGGAGACAATGCCATCCTGTCTGATGTTCAGACTCTGCTTTCAGATGTAAGAGAAGAAATCCGTACTGCCCTGCCCACTTCACTGTTGCTCCAAGCAGAGGAAACTGCAGTTCTGAAATACATCAAAAAGCATGAAGACTTCTGCCTGAAGCCCATACACGCCGCAGCGTACATGTTGGACCCCAAGCATGCTGGCAAGAGCATCCTGTCTGGTGCAGAGATCAACAAGCTGGTGTCATCACTGCCATGTCTCGCTACCTTGGCCTGGATGAGGACAAGGTTCTTGGCAGTCTGGCGAAATACACTTCCAAGCAAGAGCTTTGGGATGGAGATGCAATATGGCAGTCGTGTCAACATATCTCATCAGCCACCTGGAGCAAGGGACTTTGTGGATCTGAGGCTCTTTCCCCTATCGCCTCCATCATCCTCCAAATCCCACCAACATCAGCCACCTTAGAGCGCAACTAGTCCTTGTTGGGGAACACACGCACAAAAAACGCAACAGGCTGACCAATACAAGGGTTGAAAAATGGGTGGCCATCCGGGCAAATGGGGCTTTTTGAGCCTGACAGCGAGCCATCCTCAACTAGGTTGAAAAGTGACAGTGAAGATAAGGCCTCAGACTGATGTTCAAGAGGTGGACATTGAGGAGGTCCAGGGAGAAGAAATGGAAGCCTGAGAGGAAGAGTCTAGAAACTAAAGCTTTGGTTATCATTTTACAGATGCATGTTGAAAACATTTTTGGGAAATGCGATGGATCATTGGGGATCATTCAATATTCCCTTTAGTTGTTCAGTGAAATCAGCCCATGTGAAGAGTCTACTCCTTTAATTAAAAGTTCAATTTGTAACTAAATTTTTTATTTTTTATTTTATTTGAAGGATTTAATCATTTGCAATAATGTCTACCTATGATAAGGTCAAAAGTGTATGTTTTTGTCTCCATATGATATGGTAAAAATATCCAATGCAAAAAACATCTACATTTAAAATTGTATATTAATTTGCATATATTCCCGTCAATTCCCACGGTAACTTTCCACCTCTGAATATTCCCCAAAATGTGCAGCCCTATCGCTGATCTAATGCCTGTTCGTGAATGCGGGAATTGAATTGGTCTAAAGACAAAAGCAAAGATCTCTCATCCGAGTGAAAGTACAAAATTAGTCAGAAGCTGAGCAGAAATTACAATAAGAAGCATTTTAGATCTGAGTTTACAAAACGCAGCAAGAGCTTTCTGCGTTCTTTTCTTTTTATGCGTAAAAATTCAGAATTCTGTATTACAGCGACCCCTGTTATACAGATGAATGTGCACATTCAACACTGATATGCGCAACAATGACTGAGTGATAGTTGCATTAATATGAGGCAACTTATGGGGAATGTTCATATGAGATGACAACGTGCTCTTCACCAAACATTTATCCATTCTCTACAGAACTTCTGGTAGGCCGTCATGGTAAATAAGAATGTGTTCTTATTAACCGACTTGCCTAGTTAAATAAAAAAATGACGATAAAGGTTTGAGATGGAAAGTTAGAGGGAGCATAAATGAAAGCGAAAAGGCAAGAATATATTGAGAGTCAAAGCAACAAAAACATTTACGAGCAGTTTGATTTGGTTATATGCTTTAGGTCTGAATCCTGGGGAGATAGTGGAGACATGCCTCACTAAGTCAGCCACATGCCACTGTCAACATCATCTCTGAAGAATGGAGGGGGCTGAGGAGAGGAGGAGGAACGGGAGAGAGGGTGGGTGCATAGAGGGCTGAAGGGGGACTGGATGGGTAGAAACCGGTTGTACTTCACACAGAAGATAAGAAAAGCCTCTCAAGAATCTGACCCATTTTACATTCAAACAAGCATTGAGCTCAGGAGCGCACTGAGCATGTGCAGGATTGTCTCTCTGCACTGAGCGACAGGGGAGGGGCCTGGTCTGTGTCAGCAGTATCTCCACAGGCTGTGTTGTCAGTGTGTGTGTTGTGTGGGGTCTGTGCTTGTTCTGACAACCTGAAAGCGAGTCAACATAAATATACATGTACTGAATGGGGTTAACCTCTGCTGTGCGTCTTGTCCTTTTCCCTGGAAAAGCAGACAGCCCATCTGAGCCTGTGCCATCGCTGGGCCTTTGGCTTGGCCAGAATCACCCTTTGCTACAGCTACTAAGCTAAAGCAGAATGCACTACAGGGTTACAGAAGATGCAGAGTCAAAAAATAAACTCTAGGGGGAAATGAGTGTTATTGACTGTATTCAGGTGTTCTATTTAACTAAGGCCCGAAGCCAGGTCAACACCTAATAAATAAATAACGCTTTTAGAAGAAATCAATATATGAATGCTAATGGCAGCCCAGCCTCTAAAAGGGGAAACATCCGTGGCTGTGACTCAGGAGACTGAATCAGCGAGGAAATCACTCTGGCTGTGGGCCACGAGAACAAAGTCTACTGGAATGCAAAGACAAACCAGTCACCGGTGTTGTGTGGTCGCGTGGACCTAAGGAACAGGACTGGGTCCAGTAGGCATGAAACGATTTAGAAATAGATCAACAAGAACAAAGATTGTCATATTCCATTTCAAAAAGCTTTGCTGCTTTTGCACTAATGATTGGAAGTCCCATAGGGCGGCGTACAACTGGCCCGGCATCATCCGGGTTTGGCCGGGGTAGGCCATCAAGGTAAAAAAAAAATATATATATATATATATATGTTGTTAAATGACTAGCCTAGTTAAGTAAAAAAGGTTACACACACACGCAAAAAAAAAAAATTCAGGAAGGGGTAGGTCCATCCTGAAAGAAAATATATTTTCAGCTCTGTAACATTATATTCTATTGGCAACGGGATAGATCTCAAAGAGGAAATGCCAGCAACTCATGACTAAGGAGATAAGGCCGATCACAAATAAAAAGGGAGATTGCAATAGCGTAAGCAGAAAATGTCAGGAGAATTATTCTGTTTCCCCTATAGTCATTTAGCAGTGGAAGGCCGCAGCTGCTAAATCGTTGCCGCTACACCAAGAAATATAATGCAAAAATGTTTTAGAATACATTTTTTTGTTTTTTATAATTTGAGATGGTAAAACGTTGTCAGTGTAAACTTAATCTGGATGTAAAGTATGAAGAAAAGATAAAAGGAGCTATATTTTTTTTTATTTTTTAAATAAGATAGTCTTTGAGAACTAACAATCACCAATGAAAACTAGACAGCCTAAGAAAGAAAAAGTGTCATGAATGGGGATTTTGTTAGAATGTTTGAGTCACAGATCGCATAACAACACGGCATGATGGCAAAATGTGTAGAATTTCATGAAATCTGCTTTAAACCCGCAAAATTGTGTCTCCGTAACCAAGAGGAGGAAAAAAACACTGAAGTTTCTAAAACTGTTTGAATCATATCTGTGAGTATAACAGAACTTATGTAGCAGGCAAAACCCCGAGGACTAACTGTTCAGAATTATTATTATTTTTTTGCCTCCAACTGTTCCCTGACTTGTCTTTGCCAAGGGATATTTCATAGGAACCTGTTTTCAATGACCTTTTTCATAGGAACATGTCCAACCACTTCCACTGGATGTCACCCGTCTGGAGTTTGGTTGAGGTTATTCATTTGTGCAACGAAGAAGAAGCACATCCTGGAACACCGTTACACTATTGAGAGTCGCGCAAGACGTAAAAAGGAGCATGGTTTGTTTACTTGTATTGAACACAGATTGCCCCGTCTACAATTTGATTGATTATTAACGTTTAAAAATAGCTAAAGTTGTATTACAAAAGTAGTTTGAAATATTTTGTCAAAGTTTATAGGCAACTTTTGAAATGTTTTGTAGTGACGTTGCGTTTTTTGGCAGCTGTTTTTTTCTGGATCAAACGCGTCAAATAAATGGACATTTGGATATATATGGACGAAATTAATCGAACAAAAAGGACCAATTGTGAGGTTTATGGGACAAATTGGAGTGCCAACAAAAGAAGCTCGTCAAGGGTAATAAATGTTTTATATTTTATTTCAGCGTTTTGTGTAGCGCCTGCAGGGTTGAAATATGCTACCCTCTTTGTTGACATTGTGCCATCATCAGATAATAGCTTCTTATGCTTTCGCCGAAAAGATTTTTAAAATCTGACATGTTGGCTGGATTCACAACGAGTGTAGCTTTAATTGAGTATCTTACATGTGTGATTTAATGAATGTTTGATTTTATATAATTATTTGAATTTGCCACGCTGCATTTTCCCTGTTTTTTTCCCAAGTGGGACGCAAGCGTCCCCTATACCATAAGAAGTTAAACTATTGTTTTGGCAAGTCGGATAAGACATCTACTTTGTGCATTCCAACTATTGTTTGCAGACACTATGTTGACTGTGCCTCTAAACAGCTTGGAAAATTCCAGAAAATGATGGCATGGCTTTAGAAGCTTCTGATAGGCTAATTGACATCATTTGATCAATTGGAGGTGTACCTGTGGATGTATTTCAAGGCCAACCTTCAAACAGAGTGCCTCTTTGCTTGACATCATGGGAAAATCAAAAGAAATCAGCCAAGACCTCAGAAAAAAAATTGTAGACCTCCACAAGTCTGGTTCATTCTTGGGAGCAATTTCCAAACACCTGAAGGTATCACATTCATCTGTACAAACAATAGTACAAAAGTATAAACACCATTGGACCAAGCAGCCATCATACCACTCAGGAAGGAGACACATTCTGTCTCCTAGAGATGAACATAGTTTGGTGAGAAAAGTGCAAATCAATCCCAGAACAACAGCAAAGGACCTTGTGAAGATGCTGGAGGAAACAGGTACAAAAGTATCTATATGCACAGTAAAACAAGTCCTATACTGACATAACCTGAAAGGCCGCTCAGCAAGGAAGAAGCCACTGCTCCAAAACTGCCATAAAAAAGCCAGACTTCGGTCTGCAACTGCACATAGGGACAAATATCTTACATTTTGGAGAAATGTACTCTGGTCTGATGAAACAAAAATAGAACTGTTAGGCCATAATGACCATTATTATGTTTGGAGGAAAAAGGGGGAGGCTTGCAAGCTGAAGAAAACCATCCCAACCGTGAAGCACGGGGGTGGCAGCATCATGTTTTGGGGGTGCTTTGCTGCAGGAGTTGTGCAGCAAAATTGTGCTGCAGGGGCAAAAAAGTATTTAGTCAAAAAATACTTATTTTCCACCATAATTTGCAAATAAATTCATTAAAAATCCTACAATGTGATTTTCTGGATTTTTTTCTTTCTCATTTTGTCTGTCATAGTTGAAGTGTACCTATGATGAAAATTACAGGCCTCTCATCTTTTTAAGTGGGAGAACTTGCACAATTGGTGGCTGACTAAATACTTTTTTGCCCCACTGTATATAGCTAGGTGTCATCTAAAATAACCCTAATTTATAATACAGTTCATATTTGATTAATGGTGGTCAGACCCATCTATGTGAAGCTAGCCACAATAAGGATTAGCCACAATAGTGGCCTTTGCAGTTAGCCATCAAAATAAAAGAATGCCTTAATTCTGTCCATGTCATTGACAGTGATGCAAATGAATACAAATTGTAGAATTATGCCATAATTGAATAGATCATGCTAAACGAGGTTGGAATGTTATATCAAATCAAAAGACAATAATTTGTTCATTTGACATATCTGTTGAAATCACACTGGATGTTATATACTTTATAATTGCATTGGGGGCATAGTTATTTCACTGTACAGCCTTACCCCATGTCATTGATCCACAACCCATAGGTATCAGTCTACTCAGTGACACCCAGAGAACATTAGCGTCATAGCTCTTATTGCGGGACCCTGAAACAACTATACATTTAACCATATTTATTGCCAACTTGTGTGTATTGAACACTATTCCGGAGGAAAAACATTACTGCGTGGATGTTTTGGAGTCTGATAACTCTGTGGATGACGTTGGGGGAAAATAGCTTGGGTATTGAGTAGACCGATACCCCATTTCATTGATCCCCAACCCTTAAGTAAAGCTGTACAGTGCAATATGAATGTCAATACTGCTGCCAATGACTGGAACGAATTGAGGGGAAAAAGGAAAAAAAAATATAATAATTAAATTGCTGAAGTTGGAGACTTATATCGCCATCACTAACTTTAAACATCAGATATCTGAGCAGCTTACCGTTCGCTGCAGCTGTACAAAGCCCATCTGTAAATAGCCCATCCAATCTACCAACCTCATCCCCACATTGTTTTTATTTACTTTTTGCACACCAGTATTTCTACTTACTCATCATCATCATCATCTGCACATCTATCACTCCAGTGTTAATTTGCTAAATTGTCATTACTTCGCTACTATGGCCTATTTATTGCCTTACCTCCTTACACCATTTGTACACACTGTATATAGACTTTTTCTATTGCGTTATTGACTCTGCGTTTGTTTATTCCATGTGTAACTCTGTGTTGTTGTTTGTGTCGCACTGCATTGCTTTATCTTGGCCAGGTTGCAGTTGAAAATGAGAACTTGTTCTCAACTAGTCTACCTGGTCAAATAAAAGGTGGGGGAAAAAACACAATAGGCTGACAGGGGAGGTGATTCCAGTAACAGTCCCGCGATAAGAGCTACAACACTAATATTTGCGTGAACTCTAATATGGTATGATTCCACCAGTTGTAACCTTCTGCATCACTTTCAAAGAGGTACTTTTATTTTGAAGGCAAACCTCAAATTCCACTACTGTGCCTAATCCTTCTTGTGGCTAGCTTCACAACACATAACCCGGACAGGTCGAGCCTCACTAGCCAGATGAAGCTAGCTGGCTGCTTATAACGTTAGCTTTGGGCAACAGGGTTATGTAGCTGGCTTGATATTTATTTTCATTAATTGAAGTTCAATTTCAATAGGCAAACAACAAGTGGCTATCTAGCTAATATTTACAAGGATTCCTAAATCATTGCTAAGAATAATGAAAATGACTGCAGTTTCTGCTGGTCATTGTTTTCAGGCTGGTTTTATTGATGCTAGCTAGGTACCAAGCTAAAAGTTCGAACAAATGGCTGGTGTTTGCAGACTTTTTTGTACAGCTTTGACAGTGTTACTGATAGTAGTGGTGGCAGTTGGCTTGCACGTGCAAATTCAGAACACACAACATTCTATAATAGAACTGTTATTTGACGTGTCAAATGAAAAGCTTATTATTTTACGTGTCATTGTCAAATAGTATTATTTAACGTGCATCTTTGACACGCAAAGACGCAAACGTCATTCCATAGTATGTCGTGACGCTAATAGCAGTGACACTTGACACAATTACTGTGTAACTCCGGTAGAGCAACATTGAAAAATTGCACACTTTGTAATGTGTACAGATGCTCAACCAGTCGCAAAAGCCAGCATCATCCACGAGAGAGAACGGTTGATTGTCAAGCGCAATGAATTCCATTATCTTGCCGTTAATGGATTTCACCTTTGAGATGTCGGACTCTCTCAAATGACTGCTCGATCCACACAGCAGACCTTGTGGGCTTGGTTAGGAATGCTGTGTTGCACGCGTAGCGCCAAATTTAACATGGCTTCAATACGTCACGCCAAATTTGACATGGCTTCAATACGTCACGTAGCTATGTTATATAGGTATGCACGTCAGCTTTGACATCGGGCCGATACCGATGTTGGCATTTTTAGCTAATATTATACCGATGTTGGCATTTTTAGCTAATATCGGCCAAGTCCAATATGTTCATCAATATATTGTGCATCCCTACTTTGAACCAATGGCTTCAAATGGATTTGCAACACCACAACTGAAGGGATAACTATGACTGATTGACAGACCCTTAGGTGTTTAACCGGTGACAGTTACAATGTCCAAATGCAGCGAATGTGACTCAAAGACAGCATAAAGGCCTGTAGTCACTGCAGCAGAAAAGAAAGGCAGACTTTTGGCTCTAGCCTGACTTGGCAATATGAGCAGCCTGGTCTCATAGACTAGACATGACATAGAAAATGAAAATCGGGAAAGTCAAATGTTTGTTATGGCTACATAAGGCAGATGGTTACTTAAGGCAAAAACATAAGTAGGGTGGTTGGTCGGCATGGATGGGTGGGCATATAATGCAAACGTTTAGCAACCCAAAGGTCACGTATTCAAATCTCATCAAGGACAACCTTAATACTTAATTTAATCTTTATTTAAGTATGCAAGTCAGTTATTAAGAACAAAGTCTTATTTTACAATGACGGTCTACCCCGGCCAAAACACTGGGCCAATTGTGATTGTCCCAATCACGGACAGATGTGATACAGCCTGGATTTGAACCAGGGACTGTTCTGATGCCTCTTGCACTAAGATGCTGTGCCTTACACCGCTGCGCCACCTGGGAGCAACTAGTTACTACTGTTTAGCTACCTTGCAACTACTTAGCATGTTAGCCAACCCTTCCCCTAACCATTTTAGTTAACCCTACCCCTAAACTTAACTCCAAGCTAACATTAGCCAGCGGTAGCCACCTAACCAACAGTCACAAATTGGAATTCATAACATACTGTACTTTTTTCAAATTTGGAACATATTGCACAAATTGCAATTTGTAACATATCACATGAAATGGATGAGGAACATCCACAAATTAATACATACCATACGAAACTCAAGATACATTATCATACGAATGATTTACGTACAGAATAATACAAAATGCTCTGAAACCAGGTTGAGATGAGACTAGTATATTCTTCTCACAGATTTGGTAGGTTATGAGTGACTCAACAGGTTTTGTATGGGTCTGATTAGGGATCAACCGGTAACCTGTAAAGAGCCAATTTTGTGATCACTGGGCTTATCAGTGGTGCGCTTTCATATCAGTATTCATGGAGGGAAATGAGGATGCAAGTTTAAGCTACATAGATAGTATTGAGATGTAGCCCAGTCTTACCTGCAGCTCGCACCATGCCACCTCCACTGTGGTCTCTGTGTCCAGGCCCTTGTAGACCGTCTTGAAGGAACCACGTCCAATCTCAATGTCAAACTTGAGGAAACGCCCATCCGGCGACGTTCCCACCGCTTTCGTCTCGGCTTCCTCAATGTCATCTTGCACCTTCTTCTCCGCCTCTCTCAGTTCAGCCTCTACCCGGGCTTTCTCCTTCTCTTCCTTATCTGCTTCCCTCCCCTCTCCTTCTTCACTCTCTCCACTCTCCTTCACCTCACTCTCAGGTTCAGGTTCTGTTTGGCTCAGAGGTTGGGCAGCTAGACTGTTTGCTTGCTGAGCCACCACTGCTTCCCCATCACAGATATCTTGTAGTACAGCAGCCTTGTGCTCTACAGACACCACATCCACCTTCAATCCACCTTCACACTCAGCCAACTCCTCCCTCACAGTCACACGGGGTGCAGGTCTTGGGGTGGGCAGTGCACCAGAGTGCCGGGGCGCGACATCTCGCACGCGGGGTACCAGAGGTGCAAGGACAGGGATTTTACTCGGTAAGGGGAGGTCAAGGGCTGTGGCGTTGGAGTCGCTGATGACGCTGCGACGGAAGAATGTTCGATGTTCTGCAGCGCAACGGTCGCGCTCCATGGTGTGGTGGCGCCGCCTCACCTCCGCTGCCATCCGTTCACCAACAAGCGAGTCCGAGCCAGACCCGTTGTTTCCGTTACCACTCTTGGGAAGGGGAGTCAGGAACTTAACCATCTTGTTGTTGGGCTTTTCCGACATCCCACAACCCCCAACGATAGTGAGCGGATATGATTCAACAGAGAAAAGAAAACTCAAACTTCCTCCATAAAGGCTTTGGAAAGAAATGGAAATCTATGTGGTCAGACTGACCAATTAAAACAGGAGCTTGTTTTGCAAACCTCCCTCACCTATTCCAACCTGTGTGACTGCTGCTTAAATACAGTTAGTAGGTATACAGGGCTCAGAGTCTGGGTGGAGGATGGGGGGTGTTCTTTTGTAAATAGAAAAGAAGAGAAAACTGTCACAGAACAGGGAGCGCTGCCAACACACGGGACCCTTTAGATCCACACCATCCATCCTGCAAGACACAGGGTACAGCTGCAATCCAGCATAAGGAGCCACCAGAAGGGAGGGGGAAAGAGCTAGACTCAGCTCCAGGCACCAAGCCTCACTGTGCAGGCAACGACAGGCCACACACTCCCAGCAGAGATCCAGTGTCACTGCAGGGGGAAAGAAACAGGGACAGATGGGATCAGTATAGCAATGAAATTTAGGGGGAAAGGGGCAAACTGGTTTAACTGTGAGTGGGGGGGGTGGTCAACAAATCTGGAATTCCTGACTTAACACATAAAATTCCATCACTGACTGCAAAGAGAGGTTGGAGAAGAGTGTCTGATTAAAATGGTTTTATAAGAAGCAGTACAAACTAGAGTGAATTTTCAGTATTTATATATAAACAAGATGTGTCCCTGTCATGGTGGTCAAGTGCAGACAGTTATCTCATGCTTTACAATACACAGCAAAACAAGTGTACTACTAAAAAACTAAATATCATAACACAGAGAACATACACATAATACTACAATAGCTTCACTAGCTTGTGGTGCAGTCAAGCTATTAAAAATATTGCCCATTTATTCCATCCAGCTGGCTGATAAATTCTGTGTGCTACGGCAAACAGTGTCTACAACCGACCATAACTTGTCGATACTTCCTCAATTCCCGATTTGGAAGACAGACAGTCTTCTAAACGTCCATGTCTAGTTGCAGGGGGTTCCTTTGAATTTAGAAAATGCTCTGTTGTTAAACTGTTTCTATTTTTCACACTATTAAGTAATCCAACAATGTGCATGCTGCCTTCTTGTCTATTTTAAATCTCTCACTGATTGGGACAAGTGGGTGTCCATCCCAAAGTGCTGCATATCATGATCACACTCACCTGTCTCGATAAATGAAAGAAGATTTCAAATAGAAAAGACAGATTAAATCAAATAAATGAAGTTATAACAGAGCATCTTCTAAATTCAATTATAAACTGGGTGGCTCGAGCCCTGACAGCCGTGGTACAACAGGTATGACAAAACATGTATTTTTACTGCTCTAATTACGTTGGTAACCAGTTTATAATAGCAATAATGCACATCGGGGTTTGTGGTATATGGCCAACATACCACGGCTCAGGACTGTAACCAGGACGCGTTGCGTTGTGCCTAAGAACATCCCTTAGCCTTGGTATATTGGCCATATACCACAGAGCCTCGTGCTTTATTGCTTAAACAAACCCTCTGCAACTAGACTTTGGCCGTCTTCCCAACGCCAAGTTAAGGTTGGTTGAAAATTTGCTGTGTTCGGCCAAACATTACCTACCCTGTAACTGCTAACGGAGAAACACATTAGCCCATTACAATCTGCTAGCTAGGTGTAGTCTGAATCAGTATCTGGGCAAAGAGGAGATGATTAATATGATGAGTCTCCTCTCTAGCCCAGTTAGCTACCATTAATTTTCTTATTAGACAGCTGCGCAAGTGTTGAGTCAAAATACGTTCCTTTGTCACCAAGTATGAAGTTTCAATGAGCAACTATAGTCATTTACTGTTTACACGCCCGGTGTGTACTTCCAAAATAGTCTTAAAACATAAGCAGATTTTTAAAAATGTTATTGTCAGGAAAGAATATGTATATTTTTTTACCAAGTGTGCACGTGCTTCTACCTCTTCAGTACTTCCAATAAAATCACTAATAATCTGAATAATTAGTGACTAATTACCGCAGCAGTACAGTATCCCGAAAGATCATTGATTTTATCACCTACAACAGTATTAATGCCCTATCAACCGGTTGCTTCACACATGCTACACGGAATGCAATATGTCATGTAAACAGATTAAGTAGTTAAGATTACTGTAAAACGTCACCTATATTAATGAATATGTGGATTTGGCGCAGACAAATGTTTATTCAGACATTTTTCGGAAGTATCTACCGTGCGTGACAGCAGTAAATTACAATAGTTACCGTTACACAAATAAACTCCACGCGTGGAGAGTAACTAACGTATTTTGACAATATAACGCTTGCAGAGCGGTCGAAAGGAAAACGAATGGTAGCTAACTGGGCTAGAGATGAGACCGGTCATATTCATCGTCTCTGTTTGGATTAATTTCGGAGTTTTTGCAGAGAAAATCACGTGTTACATTTGAGCACAGCCATAGCCGACACTTGACTGGCGACTGACTAGATAACAAGGCTTTTAGCTTACCACAACGGCCTTAGCTACGAGAAACAATATTATAGAACATGGAGCTGACGTTAACTAGCCATTGCTGGTATATACCGTTAGCTAGTTATGTCATCAATCAATGTAAACTAGTTGACATTGAACACAGTAAACATTTCACACTAACGTAATTAATATATTTAAAACTTTAGAATATATTTGTCTGGACAAACGTTAGCGTTAACTTGCTCACAGGCATCATCGTTCCATGTTGGATTGCGCATTTAGCTAGCGATCTAGCTAACGTTAGTGAAAGCTACACTCTTATGCCTGATGATGGCGGCAAGCCAGCAGCTTGGTAGCTATCTAGCTAACGTTAGTGATAGCTACACTCTCCTGCTTGATGGCGGCTAGTTAGCAGCTAGCTAACTACCCCAGCGTAACTAGTAAAAGAGCAATTGAATAACGTCGTTTGTCAAAATACATAATCGAGAAATCGAAACAATAACACATAAAGACAAAAACGAACATTACATTTTCCCCTTGACCGTTTTAAATCTGTCTGATAAACGTTAGCTTTGGCTAGCTGGAGCGAGGGTTCTTTGTTAACGTTATCTCCGCATAGAACATCGAATGAAAGTTCTGCGTTGCCATAACTGCGATTCACTCCCCGCCATAGTAGGCTACAACTCGTATCAATACGTTGATTTGTAGTGTCATTTACCGTCGTGTGGTCAAGTTTCCATCCATAAGTAGTCTTCAAGCTGTGAGAACTCTAACACGTTTACCAAAGCAAAGGAGCCGGCTGGAATTACTGAGGTATAATAATTACTGTCGGAACGTTCCCAGACTGGCAGCGTTCATTCTACAGATGAGGCGGGTCTTTCTCTCGTGCTAGCGGGGGACTAGAACCGCCTCCTTCCCACTAACGACGGCAGTTTGCTAGCTTCAAACCAGGCACTCCCCCAAATTCATTCGGCTACTAGCGGCAAGATAGCTACTGCTACGTTGTGGGTGGTCAATAGACCCCACCGCAAACGTAACTGAATATGGCGACCTCACAAGAACACTCACCTCAGTGTTGTCACAAATAGAACATCTTTGGTGTTGTCCTTAGGATCCATCATAGAATACGATTCTATTTCTATCTGTATGGCGCTGTGCAAAAGTGCTGAAAATGTAAACAAGAGCACTCAAAAATGAAATGTAGGCCGAGTTTTAGAAAGCATAATTTCCCATTAACTATAGCATCATGACTCCTTCGAGATCATGTAGAAGAAGAGTAATGACAAAACATACCATGCATGTTTGTTGCAATTGAACAGGGATCGTTAAATCGACTTCAGTTCAAGGGATAGGGGGCTTGAGGCCTCACCGTTATCATAATACAGGTTAGAAAGCCAGGCCAGAGGTAAACACTGCCCTCTGTTGATTTGACAAAGAATACAGATTGTATGTGTGAGTGAGATTGAAAAAGCTTCTTCCCCTAACACAGTTAAATTAAGTCAGTTAAGAACAAATTCTTATTTTCAATGACAGCCTAGGAACAGTGGCTTAACTGCCTGTTCAGGGGCAGAACGACAGATTTGTACCTTGTCAACTCGGGGATTCGAACTTGCAACCTTTCGGTTACTAGTCCAACGCTCTAAGCTAGGCTATCCTGCCACCTTGTTTTTTTATTTTTAATACATTTGCAAAAATGTCTAAAAACCTGTTTTTGCTTTGTCATTATGGGGTAATTTGTGTAGATTGAGGGAACAAATTAATTTAATCCATTTTAGAATAAGGCTGTAAACGTAACAGAATGTGGAAAAAGTCAAGGGATCTGAAAACTTTCCGAATGCACTGTAATTGTATGTGTGGTGTACAGAGATGAGGTAGTCATAAAAATGTTATGTTAAACACTATTATTGCACACAGAGGGAGTCCATGCAACATGTGTGACTTGTAAAGCACATTTTTACTCCTCAACTTTTTTAGACTTGCCATAACAAAGTGGTTGAATACTTATTGACTAAAGAGATTCAAGCTTTTCGCTTTTAATTCATCTGAATTTTGGGGGGGGGGAAACATAATTCCACTTTGACATTATGGGGTATTGTTTGTAGGCGAGTGACCAAAAACCTCAATTTAATACATTTTAAATTCAGGCTGTAACACAACAGCGTGGGAAAAAATTGAGGGGTGTGAATACTTTAAGGCACTGTATATTTACAAAATAATACATATATGGGAGCAGTCGGCCTAGTAAATCAAGGCCTCACAACTGCAACATGTTTTGACGACTAGAGTCTTCCTTAGGCAGCATTGTTGATGGGAGCTGACGTGTCTAAAAAATAGAGGTGGGGACAGGTAAATAACTATGTACAAAACATTACTACAACATTATCACGTCAGTGTATAAAGGCAACATGAGAAATATGAAAAATAAATAAGTAGTTGCAGTTGTGCATCCTGATGTACTAGGCTGACTCCACCCATATTTATTATTTTGTAAATATGTTAATAGTTCACGAACGTTTATTGCAACGTACCCGCCGCCTACTAATCTTCTTCCTTGTTTAAAAATGAACAGAGAAACAATTCCTCATGTGTGCCACCTATATCCCCCTAATAGAACCCCCATACTTTAACGATGACAGCTTCTCCATCCTAGAGGGGGAGTTCAATCATTTCAAGGCCCAGGGACATGTAGTCTGTGGTGAGCTAAACACCAGAACTGGACAAGAACCTGACACTCAGCACACAGGGGGGCAAACACCTACCTGGAGGTGACAGCATTCCCTCCCAAATATGCCCCGCAAGACAAAACAACCAAACGTAGTGTAGAAACCTACCAAAAAACAATTAGGCTACAACAAATGCAATCCCTTTAAGACAACTTCCTTAACAAAACTTGGCAGTAGATGTAAACTTGGCAGTAGAAAGCCTAAACAGTATATCTGACCTTTTAGCTTCCTTATCAAATCTAAACATTTCAAGCAGACAACCTAAGAAAATGAAAAACAATGATTTGATGAATGCAAAAACCTAAGAAAGAAATTGAGAAACCTGTCCAACCAAAAGCATAGAGACCCAGAAAACCTGAGCCTTCACTGTGGTGAATCACTAAAACAATACAGAAATACACAATGGAAAAAGGAACACGTCAGAAATCAGCTCAATGTAATTGAAGATGGCATAGAGGCTAACAACTTCTGGGAAAATTGGAACACACTAAACAAACATCTATCCAAAACGGAGATGTATGGATAAACCACTTCTCCAATCGTGTTGGCTCTATAACAAAGAACAAACAGCAAAAACATATACATGATCAATTAGACATTTTAGAAATCAGCTATTAAAGACTACCAGAACCTACTGGATTCTCCAACTACATTGAATGAACTACAGGACAAAATACAAACCTTCCACCCAAAAAGGCTTGTGGGGTTGATGGTATCCTAAATTAAATTATAAAATATACAGACCACAAATTTCAATTGGGTATACTTAAACATCATCCTCAGCTCTGGCGTCTTCTCCAATATTTGGAACCAAGGACTGAGCGACTCCAATCCACAAAAGTGGAGACAAATATGACCCCAATAAGTATTTGATAACCTGCAAAAATCGGCAGTGTTTCCTACTTACAAAGCATGTAGAGGTCTGTAATTTTTATCATAGCTACACTTCAACGGAGAGAGAAGGAATCTAAAACAAAAATCCAGAATCACTTTGTAGGATTTTTAAGTAATTAATTTGCATTATATTGCATAACATAATAATTTGATACATCAGAAAAGCAGAACTTAATATTTGATACAGAAACCTTTGTTTGCAATTTACAGAGATCATACGTTTCCTGTAGTTCTTGACACGGGGCAATACAGGGCAATACAGACTTCCAGCTCCCTCCAAAGATTTTCTATTGGGTTCAGGTCTGGAGACTGGCTAGGCCACTCCAGGACCTTGAGATGCTTCTTACGGAGCCACTCCTTAGTTGCCCTGGCTGTGTGTTTCGGGTTGTTGTCATGCTGGAAGACTCAGCCATGACCCATCTTCAATGCTCTTATTGAGGGAAGGAGATTGTTGGCCAAGATCTCACGATACATGGCCCCATCCATCCTCCCCTCAAAACGGTGCAGTCATCCTGTCCCCTTTGCAGAAAAGCATCCCCAAAGAATGATGTTTCCACCTCCATGCTTCACGTTTGGGATGGTATTCTTGGGGTTGTAACTCCTCCTTCTTCCTCCAAACACGGCGAGTGGAGTTTAGACCAAAAAGCTCTATTTTTGTCTCATCAGACCACATGACCTTCTGGATGATCCAGAGGAGGAATGGGAGATGGTCATTGGCAAACTTCAGACGGGTCTGGACATGCGCTGGTTTGAGCAGGGGGACCTTGCGTGCGCTGCGGGATTTTAATCCATGACGGCGTAGTGTGTTACTAATGGTTTTCTTTGAGACTGTTGTCCCAGCTCTCTTCAGGTCATTGACCAGGTCCTGCCGTGTAGTTCTGGGCTGATCCCTCACCTTCCTCATGATCATTGATGCCCCACGAGGTGAGATCTTGCATGGAGCCCCAGACCGAGGGTGATTGACCGTCATCTTGAACTTCTTCCATTTTCTAATAATTACGCCAACAGTTGTTGCCTTCTCACCAAGCTGCTTGCCTATTGTTCTGTAGCCCATCCCAGCCTTGTGCAGGTCTACAATTTTATCCCTGATGTCCTTACACAGCTCTCTGGTCTTGGCCATTGTGGAGAGGTTGGAGTCTGTTTGATTGAGTGTGTGGACAGGTGTCTTTTATACAGGTAACGAGTTCAAACAGGTGCAGTTAATACAGGTAATGAGTGGAGAACAGGAGGGCTTCTTAAAGAAAACCTAACAGGTCTGTGAGAGCCGGAATTCTTACTGGTTGGTAGGTGATCAAATACTTATGTCATGCAATAAAATGCAAATTAATTACTTAAAAATAATACAACGTGAGTTTCTGGATTTTTGTTTTAGATTCCATCTCTCACAGTTGAAGTGTATCTTTGATTAAAAATTACATACCTCTACATGCTTTGTAAGTAGGAAACACTGCCGATTTTGCAGGTTATCAAATACTTGTTCTCCCCACTGTACATCAACAGCAACCTTGTGATAATCCTCTGCATTATCATTAACAGCAGACTCGTATATTTCCTCAGTTAAATCACTTCAAGATCAGATAGTATTACATTCATTTATGTAAATTACCTATTCGTAGTCTGCCTACTCTTCTCCAAATTAAATAAATGTTTTTTCCCCCCACCTTTTTCAATCCATTTGGCCTTTGGGCAGACGAAGGCACCCTGTGCCTTATCACTGTATATGTAGTCCAGATCACATCGGCATTTAGCAAGCTCTGCTTTTTCATCTTCATTTAAATTTGACCTTTATTTAACTAGGCAAGTCAGTTAAGAACAAATTCTTCTTTTCAATGACAGTCTAGGAACAGTGGGTTAACCTTGTTACCTGCCACCTCAAGTTTATTGCTCAGCCTGTTACTATCAACAATAATATCCATCTGCTTGGAGAATATTTTCTGAGCTAGCATTTTACCAGTAGTGATGGCAGGACATCGAATTCTGAATTTAATAATGTCCCATTTGTTAGTAGAAGAGCAGAATCGAGAAAGGTCTCTCTGATTAGAGTTTTAGACTGTAAACAAAATGACTCATTATTTAAAAGAAGAGTTACATTTCCAGTATGCTTTAGAAAATCTCATCATTATCAAAACAAAAAGGAAAGAACAATGGAAGCATGGTCTGTCAGAGGAGCTGAGGAAATACTACATTCACTGACAAGATTCACAAGATTGGAAGATACCAACCAATAATCAATTCTAGATTTTAATTGTCTGTCCCTATTTGTAGAGTTGAACCAAGAAATTTGCTTTAAAAAGTTGGATTCTGTGAATACTAAATGTCAAAGTTGAAAGTTAGAGCAGAAATGTAGAATTAAGTTATTAAAACAATGGGCTGAATGCCTGGTGGGATACCTACCCATCCAGTCATCAGGAGCAACATCATAATTACCTCCAACAATGTTATCTGTAGAATATTTGTTTTTCAACTCAATTAAGACTTTACTAAAATGTTGGATTGATTTTTTTTGACCGTATGTTATGAACATTTACCAATATGTAACATGAGCCTTTATATTCGAAAACAATAGATATCCAGTGACCCTCATCACACCTGCTTTCTAAAACCGTACCTGGAAACCGTCTGAAAAGTATTGCCACACCAGCAGGATGAGATGAGCCATGGCTAAAAATGATCTGGTCACCCCATTGTGAAGTCCAACTTCAGCATCTGAGGAATGTGTCTCTTGAAAAGACAATTTGACTTTAATGAATCTTTACAAATACTAAAAATTCCTTGCGTTTTAATTTATGTTAAACCCCTGGTGTTCACGGATAAAAGGAAAGATAAATGTTGGATTAGAGTATACGAGATAAAGAGTTGTCTAGAATAAACAGGGACCCTGAATAATATAAAGGTAGCATAAGCCCTTCAAAAATGTACTTGACAAACAGTAACCACCATAAAAAGGAAAATAAATGGATAGACCGTGTAATAACACGTTATATTAATAGTTTATTACTTAAATTGAACTCTAAAACTTAAAATAAATCTCTGAAAGCTAATCAAGCCACTTTTTTTAAAATGGAGATGTATTTAAATAATAACGATATTAAATCAATGAATAAAAACTAACTTAGTAAGCCATCAAATGAGAAACAAAAATCCGTGTGCTTACGTTGGTTAATGTTCACATTAAAAACTCGCCACTACGAACAGTATGGCCCTATGCAATATCACCTATGTGCGACGTTCAGATAAACGATTGCATGAATAAACTCACCAGTTGAAACAGTATATGGCTTCATTACCCTACTACAGTATAAGCAGGCCAACTCATAAAGCATAAATCAGTCAGTCACGTAGCTCCACCCTGCGGCCGTCAATGACAGCAAACCCCTCTGCGTCTTGCAGAAGCCTTTCTCCCCTGCGTCTTGCCTCGCTCGACTGGTACCACAGCTTCGCACAGGCATCCTTGTCGCGCTTGCTCAAATCTTCTGCAAAGCAGCCTTTCTCCCTGCAGATCGGCGCAAGTTTGGCAGCTCTCCACACCTCGTCTATCACGTTCCCCAACGAAAACATCATGATGACCTGTCTGTTCATCTCCTTTCTCTTATCTCCGACACGGTGTACAACATCTTCAGCAATGTTCAGGGTAGCAGGGGGAAATGTCAATCACAATCCCTCTGATATTCTTCCTATCAGTTGCAGGTAGCCCGTTCAGATCCTAGCCCCATCGGCGCTTGTATCGGTCTTGTCCAGCACTGTCCAGCTCCTCGTTCTCTTTTTTCAGGGCATCAACTTTATTTTTCAACAGTTTCACATCAGTGGTAATATTCTTAATGCCTGATGCATTAAACTCTGTAGTTCTGGAGACGTTTGCAATCGAGAGGGTATTTTCATGAATCCTCTCATCAAAGCCATTCAGCTAAATAGCTTGTTCGTCAAATGTATTGTTTAAACGCTGGATGGCCTCAATGGTGAAAGGCTGGGGTGGTTGAGTCTGCCCGGGGTCACTTTCTCGTAGTCTCTTCAGGTAGGGGGGGTTCGAAGGGGTTATTTGGACACCTGTACCGAAGACGAATTCCTCCGACTTCGGTACCGTTACTTCTGGGGGAGTGTCAGAATCTTCCATACGGTTGGCAGTATCTACCTCGGTTATGACAGCTCCATTTTTGCTAGATTCCAACTCAGCTAATGGTACTAGCTAGCTAGTCTTGGCTGAACTTGTGTATAACTTTAGACCGTCCCCTCGCCCATACCCGGGCGCGAACCAGGGACCCACATCAACAACAGTCACCCACGAAGCATCGTTACCCATCGCTCCACAAAAGCCGCGGCCCTTGCAGAGCAAAGGTAACCACTACCTCAAGGTCTCAGAGCAAGTGACGTAACCGAGTGAACCGCTATTTAGCTCGCACCACCGCTAACTAGCTAGCTATTTCACATCCGTTACACTTGCATGCAGTATAACAAAGTGATGTTCGGTAAACCATCAAACACTTTTTTTTACAGCAAAAAACGTCATTTTAACTGTGTTCGTCGTCAAACTCAAATTAGGGCTTGAATTCAATTTAAAGTTCAGGAACTCAGTTTAATGCGACCACTCACTCCGCCATTTTATCCCCACCAGTGGTCATACTCTGCTTTACTCACGATTAATTTAACTCAGAGTTGATTAAACTAATTGTTATCACCTGTTCTGAAACTGAAAACTCTTGAGTTTGACAGCTCAGAGTTAGTCAACCCAGAGTTCAGGTTTAAACTCAGAGTTTGTTATGCCTACTTTCTGAAACAGGGCCCTGCAGATTAATGTGACTCAAAATCAGACTACAGTTTAACATTCGCAACGGCAGATATACTTTCGAGGGAGATTGAAAAAGTTTAGCATTTTACGTTTTTGGGTTGCGCGGAGCATTCTGGGCAATTCTGGGACAAGGAGCGCTCTCCCTCAATGAGTGAATGGTTAGTCTATTGAATGCTAGCTCAAAACCCCAACATTAGCACGAATTTCGTCAAAAAAGTACAACATTACAAATCTTTTCCGAGATGTGAGATAATTAACTTGCTATCTGTGGTATTGTGTTGCTTTAGAATCGTGATATTATGTACTTTCGACGGGATTACGTGACGATTAGTTTAGCAACCGCGTGACACAGCAGGACAACCTGAACGCGATTTGTCGACAGTCTGCTGCTTGGGCGTTTGACGTTCTTAATTCATTGGATTCCTATCTCCTTTTTGTAATATATCTGACAACTGCACCGCGGTTAAATTATATACATATTTGATGCAATGCACCCTGGACTAAAGAGTCAGACAAATAGGAAAAATGTGCTAGACAACTCATGAAAACATCAAATGACCCAGAAAATCGACAGAACGTCACTCAGAGATGCACAAAAACAATATAACATTCAACATTGGTGAAACTTTCTTTAAGACCTCGACCTCCAGTTTAACGATTTTGCCTTCATAATAAAAGTCTGCGAATAAACGCTATGTGTATAATACATCACTGGGTACATCACACTGGGGCCAAGCTTCCTGCCATCTTTAACCCCCCCCGCACCCCTTTTGTCTTTACACTGCTCCTACTCACTGTTTATTATCTATACATAGTCACTTTACCCCTTATGTTTGAAGCCTGAAATGTGGCAAAAGGTCGCAAAGTTCAAGGGGGCCGAATACTTTCGCAAGGCACTGTAAATCATTGCAGATTGATCTCCTTTTGAGTGTACATGGAAGCATTCTTTCTTGGCGTTCACTATTCTTTCATGGCGTTCACCATTATACTCAATGAATCTGATATACACATTCTTGCATAGCATTAATGCAATAATCTTCCTTCTGATAATTCATACAAAATACATCTCATGTTGTTGTGAATGGACCGCTTTAGTGAACAAACATATAGGGACCACAAGCACTTCCATCTACCTGAGCTTTGAAATTCCCACAATGATGAGAAAATTCATATTTCAGAACAATGTCCACAACCTTTCCACGTCAAGCCAAATACTGTAGCGCCAGATATTTCTGTGGTGAGTGCAGAATGCCCTCCAGTTCCTTCTCATACAGTTTTAGTCCATTATTTTAACACTCAATGTTATACTAATTTGTGCACAAACACATTATCCAATGTGCTTTTAAATTCACAGGTATTATTACATTCTCAAAACGCCACCAATCGAGAGGAATCACATTCCTTGCATTTGACAGTGCATACAGTAAGTGAATGACTTCTTTTAGACCAAAGTGGAGAACTTCTACTTATCCGGTCATATGCAACAAGACAAAATGTGTCTTTGTGCAGCAATTTGTTGAGTAATTCTAATCTCTACCTAACTGACAACTTTGATGTCTCAGTGCAGTTTACGTGCCAAAACTGGTCATGACATGTACACAGTTTCACAAATTGGTATTTGTCTGAAAATGTGACGACCAGAAATAGTATATGTATATTTGCTAAATATGCAAAGGGGAGTTAAGCTTCTAGGTAATTTGATCCTATCCCTGTCTATTTTTACAAGCAAAGTCTGTAGAGCATGGCTTACATAAAAGCTTGAATGTTGAGTGCCTTTTGAATTCTTAGATATATTACATGCTCTGCTCTGTTGATTCAAACCAAAAAGGTATTGGCCTACGCGTTCTGCAGAAATGTCCCTGGGTTCTACGATCAGTTGTTTGGTAGTCTGGCCATACACTGCCTGGGCATCACACTTACTGGAAATGTTTAGACTGTGTGTGTAGAGCAGACCATTTTCCAAGACATTTGCAGGTAGAATTTCCTGAACAAAATGTTCAACTATGTCCTTTACACCACTGTAATGAAGTTGTTCTTGGATTGTAATGAAGTTGAACCATGGATTGTGAAAATGTCGCTGAATTCAATGCTTCAAACTGGGAAATTGCCTTTTTGAAGTGAGGAGAAGGTTTCCTTTGGTCAGCAATAAGTAATCTCTTATGGCATTCAGAAAATGCTGATCTAGTATCGAGAAAAATGTAAATGGGTCACCTTATTTTCCAATCACATAGTGATTGGAAAATTATTCATACTGTGGAATGACATAAATCTCTGATTCTTAATCAATTGGTTGTACTGTACATCATTGCAATTTGTTTGCATCCGAGGCTCATTAACTACTTCATAGAAATATATAACCCCTTCTGTACTCATGGCTACTCCTTCCCTATCTGTGCCAACAGAAATGTGTAAGTCATCTGCCCGTATCTTAAGTGTCAAAATCCAGTTCTGACCAGAAATACGCCCTTATAGATTTTGTGCCCGAGTGAGATATTGCAGAGCTTAATCTGTACATCTGTTTCTTGCTGCCAACGACTGGGATTTCCATTGTACTGGATGGTGCTACACGGGAAACAAAAATAACAAGAATATCTGGTGTGGTGGAACAAACAGTCTGTCTAATCAATACACCATCACATTGACTGCATTTTGTGAGTGCACCCCATTTAGTGATTAATTGCCTAGCTAGAATATCAAGTGATGATGTGTCTGTATTTAGTCAAACCTGAAAAATTGAGCCGAAGTAATACTCATTGTGTGAGATGCTGTTTTTGCAAGTTTCACTGCTATGAGTATGCATAGCACTGATCACTGTTTTAATTCCCAAATCTTGTAACCAGGGGAGTAATTGATATATAAAAACATTATGCCAATGATGGAATGGTCATGTTCATCTCTATCAAAACTTGCTCAAACTCACAGTGCTTCAAGATGCATCCAGGCCTCTGAACTGCAGACAAGAGAGCAGCAAAGTTATCTTTAATATCTGAAAATTCTGTCATGGATTTTGGGTCAAGATGCTTGAAGGTAGTTTTCACTATCCTGGGATGTAACAAAGACTGCAAGGAGGAGTTGAACCAACAGTTTGCAGCTCTGTTTTCAAATCTACATATTGTTATTTTGATATCATTCAGGAAATCCTGCTGAGATTTCAATCTATTGACCGAATGTGGCTCACAACACAATAAATACATGATCATTGTTCATCCCTGTCTTTTTATTAAGACCAAATGATTTAGACTGTATAGCTGGAGGAATATGAAAAGAGCTACGGAGATGCCTTGGTGCTTTTTTCCTTTTCTCCCAGCTTTCCTTGGGTTGCGGCAGTATGCATTACCTTTTGGTATTGCAAAATGAAATTTTCTCACATATGTCTCTCTGGCCAGCTTTATGCAGAGTGCAATTTCACAATACACTTGTTAATTCTATGTTCTGTATCAACAAGAAATAACACACTTGTGTTTTTGAACGTTACCTCACTAATTGCTGTACTTTTCTTATTCTATCTTGGATTTGACTTGTATAATACTGAAAACGTCTGTACATTTCCTGCCAAAAAGTCAGACCAAATTGGTATTACAGGGAGATTTAAAAAAAAAGTGTGTTCAACTGCATGGTTCACTTTTAGAATGTTTGTTCAATCCCCCACCCCCCTTTTGCCTTCAGAACCGCCTCAATTCGTCAGGGCATGGACTCTACAAGGTGTCGAAAGCGTACCACAGGGATGCTGGCCCATGTTGACTCCAATGCTTCCCACAGTTGGGTCAAGCTGGCGGGATGTCCTTTGGGTGGTGGACACACAGGAAACTGTTGAACGTGAAAAACCCAGAAGTGTTGCAGTTGTTGACACAAACATGTGCGCCTGGCACCTACCTCATTCAAAGGCACTATATATTTTGTCTTGCCCATTCACCCTCAGAATGGCACAGATATACAATTAATGTCTCAATTGTTTCAAGACTTAAAAATCCTTCTTTAACCTGTCTCCTTCCCTTCATCTACATGGATTGAAGTGGATTTAACAAGTGACATCAATGAGGGATCATATCTTTCACATGGGTTCACCTGGTCAGTCTGTCATGGAAAGGATTCACCTGGTCAGTCTATGTAATGTTTTCAACATTCAGTGAACATGCTAACTCTATACCTATCATCTTTACCACGTCAGTTTTTTACAGAGTTCACAAGCCTGTCGCATTAAATTGCTTTTGCATGCTCGTATGACACAGAAGTCAAGATCTCTTGCCGTGGCTGGTTCTATGTCTATTTTCCAGCAGCGCCGCAAATACATCTCCATATTGTTACTATTAAACATTTTCATAGCTACATTCAACAATTCTGTAGGACTTGGGGAAGCAGAGAATGTCCACCTACAGGTCACGCTGACCTTCGAGGGGAATCCTGGTACTGCAGATGAGGCCACCATTCACTTTACCCTGTAATCATATGGATATTTTAGGTTTTGCAGTGATTATTATACTTTAACATGATGACCTGATGCATTTGGAACACGTGGCTGGCCATGGGCTGATTTTAAATGTGTAAAGGCGCGCTCTATAAGCCAATATCTATTCCATATACAGGGATGCGCATTGTGGCCAATGTAATAGGCAGAGTAAAATGCCAGCAACACTCCTTGTTATTCAGAGCCCCATGAAATGACACCATGTACATTCTACAGATCCTACTGAGTATTCCCTACAATACGTTTACTGCTGCACCTCGAATAGTTTTTCCTCTATAAGCCAATATGTATTTCATATACAGTTACTTGCAGTGGGGGCATTTATTTGACCTTGGAACATGTTTTTTTTTAAATGTCACTTAAACATGAACAAATATGAATCATTGTTAATGTTTAGAACATTATTTTTCATATATCATGAATAATAAATACAGGTTATTGACACTTTTGTACGATTACATGGGAAACTTTTATTTAGAAAATGTCCCGAAATTCTGTGACCCGGAAATAGTTTTTTTTAGTGTAGCTGACGAGACGCTGCTGAAGAAGAAAGCCGCTGGTTGTGTTGGCAAAAATAGGGTAAAATCGGATAGAGGTATGCAGAAGAAATAAGGGAAAATGTCCGTATATGGAGCCGTTTTCCATTTGACGCAGGATACAGCAAACTGACTTGACCCCATCGGACATAGCTACAGCAAAGTACGTTAGTTCACTCTAAAAGTGATTTTCATAATCATTGTGTTCATTGCTAATCAACAAAAAATGGGTTCTGCTTGACCATATCCGATTCCTGGTATTTATTCATTAGTATTCATCGGGATATTATGAGCTTTTGTCGATTACGGCATTTGTGTTAGTTTTTTACGGGAGAGCGACTTACTTTTAATGAAGGAAAACTCCCTAAATAATGTTCAACCCTGAAGCAATGGAGGAGGAGAAAGGGATACATATGAGAGGGAGATTTTCGGTGGCTCCTGAGCCCCTTGTCTGTATTCCCAACGAAGAAAACATTTTAGATGTTGTCCATTTCTAAATTATTTAGACGTCTTGCCATCTAAGTTGACAATTGTATTATTACCCTCGCCTCGGACCAGCTGCATATCCTGCACCCATTTTTTTTATTCCCAAGGTTTAAATGGCCAACCCTTTAGGTCGGTGTATCCAACACAGTTAATGTAGCGATTCACCTAGTGAACAAGAAAATGTAGCACGCTTCCTTGCTCATTATAGTGCTGCCAAAGAGATGCTACTTTAAAACAAAAAATGATATTGCGGTAAAAACGTTACATTGTAACGCTTGATAACCCAACCATATTAACTTAGCTTTTGCTGCTAGCTGTAACTAGCCTGCCAACTAACTGTGCTTACGTTTATGAGGAGTCTGCAATCGAAATTGTTGTGGTGAAATGTATTCTGCATATAGTGTTTTTTTGTGCAAATTCTGTAGCATTTTTGGGGCCACAACGCTGTCATTTGATACAACTGAAAAGGGGCGCTCCTCCCTACATTAGCCAGATCACGTGATACATAGCATAACGCACATGCGCCCCTATTGCTTTTTCTCTGAGATGTCAAAGCAAGTAAAGCAGAAACTGGCTACTCTTTGACTGATGTAGCTGGCAAGGTAACTGCTGTTTGATTTAACAGAAAAAAATATTTATTCCCAGTGCTGAGCTAGTAGTTTAACTGATGTGTAAGGTTAGTGTTTCATCCCTTCTCGACTGAAGTTCTGTCTGAAGTGAATGAACTAATGCTACCACAGCCAGTTCAGCTCTAGCCTCTAGCTATCAGTCAGGTGGCAGTGTCTAACAGCTGTTGTGTGTATGGAAATGTTTTGTAGCCTGATATTCTGTTTTTTGATAGTGCGTTGTGAGTTTTTATTAGTCAGTATAGCAATGTAAAGTTATTTATCTGTCAGGTTCCTTAGTTAATTCCCATCATTTCACACTGACACGGTATAAACAGCTCTACAGGCTTCACTGTCATGGTGAACAGTCAGTACATAACACTATGCTCATCATTTATTAGCAGGAACAGATGGTGACAGATGTCCAAGCAAAGCCAGATAGCCAGGAAAGATGAATTTTGCAGTATAATATAGCAATCAATGAATGGATACAAAGTTACATCTTGAGTTGATGGGTAGGCTTCAGTTTGGGACCTAGGAAGAATGGTCATTTCAATTATTGAACAATTGATTCTATTCTTGGATAATATAATGTATAAATGTACATCAAGGTAATTCTTTGACATGCCTCATCTGAGAAGGATCAGATGGTGACAGGGGTCTCAGCAGGGTCAAGCAACCAGAGAAGACCAGTGTGTGACGGTGCTGAGATTACACTTTATTCTCTCTGTGCAGAAAACACTGGACAAACCAGGAGCTTCAAAGATTGAAACTATTTTAAGGCAGTCTGACAAACCTCTAAAGTTGATCGAGGCTTTTCCCGATGACACAAAACATGTAAAACAAAAATATGAGGAAGACCTGGGAGACACTATTGATGATGCCGAATGGATACTTATATGTTTGAATGCCCAGTCATGTTCATATAATCTCAGACATAAATTACTGCAGTTTGACTATCCATATAATGTACTATATGTCAGTGAAACTGAATCTCATGCACTCAGAAATCAAATTCCTCTGCTGGAGGTGTAAAACACAGAAAGGGTCATATTTGCGTATGTTATACTCTTATGAAGGCTAGGTGAATTCTGGCAAAGAGTATTTTCTTTTGTCTCAGCAGGTCTTCAGATTCTCCCTTCTCTCGGTTTTGGTTTGCTTGGAAATGTTGATACTGGAGACTGTTATCAGAAGAAACTATGTAACCAAGCATTTATAGCGGCTAAGAAATGCATTGCCATTAATTGGAGGGTTGATTATCCCCCCACACTGTCACAATGGATGGCAGAAATGTCCAGTTATGTACAGTATCACTAGATTTGATTTAGTACAAGATTAAGGGAATATTGTGCTACTTTCATAAGGTCTGGATGCCTTCTATGGAATATTGTACGACAAAAGGAGTCTGTATTGAAAACATGCCCATGTCAGGAGAGATACCTAGTCAGGCAATATCTAGCTGCTGATGATCCCTTTTAAACTCTGTTCCTTCATCCAGATCAGTTTCCTGTGTGTGGACTCTCTGAGTGGCTGTTCTCTCGCTCCAAGAACAGCTGTCACCCAGTCCCTTCTGAGAGTGAGTGAGCGTGAAGAGAGCTCAACAATTTCACATGAATCAAGCGCTCACTTACTCCAGTTGAAGCCGGAACAGAGAGACACGTCAGCACAAACTCACAGATCTGCTGTCAAAATCTCTCTCACACACACACACTAGGCAAAGCTACATCCTCACATTTCAGACACTGCACCTCTTCATTCCCACCATCAATACGTTCACTCCTCTGCTTCAGTGAACATGTACGGCAGCTCCCGTTCCGTGGGCAGAGCGGATGCCAACCACAGCGGAGGGAGAGATGGGGGGAGCAGCCAGGGTTCGGGTCGCTCCCCTCATCTCCCCCGTTCCCCACGGATGGGCCACCGTCGCACCAACAGCACAGGGGGCAGTGGAGGGGGTCCAGGCGGAGCAGGGGGTAAGACCCTCTCCATGGAGAACATCCAGTCCCTCAATGCCGCCTATGCCACCTCAGGACCCATGTACCTGAGCGACAACGAGGTTGCCATGTCCGACCACGTTAACAAGAGTGGTCGAGAGATGACCACAATGGGTCGACAGAGGGTGACCTACGGGTCAAGAGCAAGCGCAGGAGGGGGTGGAGGGGTGGCAGCTAGCACTCCCAACATCGCCACATCTGCCCAGGCCAACGCTGTGCTCCCTGGGGGAATGATGGCAGGTGACGCCCTGGCTTTTGGGGATCACCACATGGCCTCCACGGTCCCTCACTCCCTGAGACAGGCCCGGGACAACACCATACTGGACCTGCAGGCCCAACTCAAAGAGGTCAGTAGCCACAGTTGGTAATGTTAGTCTGTCTGTAGAATGACAATGGACAAGGAAAGCTCAATGCTGTGATGTCAAACGATTTATTACTAACTTTCCTTATGACATCTACTTTGAGAAGAAGATCTAGTTTGACTTTGATGTTGAGTGTTCTGCTATTTGTGTGAAAGCATTTTGTATTTGCAGTGTGTGTATGTGTGTTTGTTTTACTGACGGAGTCCGCTGGTCCCTCAGGTTCTGCGTGAGAACGAGTTGCTGTGTCGTGAGGTGGAGGTTAAGGAGAGCAAGCTGAGTTCCTCCATGAACTCCATCAAGACTTTCTGGAGCCCTGAGCTGAAGAAGGAGAGAGCCCTAAGGAAGGACGAGGTGTCCAAGATCACTGTCTGGAAGGAACAGTACCGCGTGGTGCAGGATGAGACCCAGGTGTGTGTGTGTGACATTTTTCATCCATGTAATTGTGAAAGAAAGGATTGGGGGTTAGATAATCTGATCCTAGATTTGTGTTGACGGCAATTTACTACCTCAAGCACAGGACGGGTTATAGCCTATAGTCTAGGTGTTTTGATAGTTTTTTGTGGGTTTTCTCTTTGACCAGTATTGCCAGCATTATCCACTGGATTTGCTGCAGGCGGAAAATCCTAGGAAATGCTCTTTAATTAACACAAACTGTCTCCAATCAATCATTCAATATCAGGAGGGTTTTGTGGGGGGATCGCCTAAACCAAGGCAGGCGTAGCTTACGAATCTTAATTGCACAAAGACTAATATTTGTCAGGAAATACTATTTGTAGATCACACCTCAATTTGCTCAAGCTGATCCTCTCCAACAGACTCAATCCCTGATCAGAGGAGGTTTTAAAAATGGGGCAATTAGGACAGTTAGTGGAGAGACTATGAATCCAACCAGAAAATATAAGCAATTCTAAATCAGAATATCACTTGAAAAAAGAGCATGCATATACGCCGCTGGGACGTTCTTTGCAGACAACAATATATTCTGCAAAACCTGCAATTTAGCATTAGATTATAAATGGAAAGAAAAGTAGCCATCTGAAAGTATATATAAACTCAGCAACAAAAGAAACGTCCCTTTTTCAGGACCCTGTCTTTAAAAGATCATTCGTAAAAATCCAAATAACTTCACAGATCTTCATTGTAAAGGGTTTAAACACTTTTCCATGCTTGTTCAATGAACCATAAACAATTAATGAACATACACCTGTTGAACGGTCATTAACACACGAACAGCTTACAGACAGACGGTAGGCAATTAAGGTCACAGTTATGAAAACTTTAGTGTTTTCTGGTGCAAATCTGGTGCAGTCCATGAGGAGGAGATGCACTGCATTACTTAATGCAGCTGGTGGCCACCAGATACGGACCGGTTTGATTTTGACGCCCCCTTTGTTCAGGGACACATTATTCAATTTCTGTTCGTCACATGTCTGTGGAACTTGTTCAGTTTATGTCTCAGTTGTTGAATCTTGTTATGTTCATTGAAATATTTACACATGCTAAGTTTGTTGAAAATAAACACAGTTGGCAGTGAGAGGACGTTTCTTTTTTTGCTGAGTTTATATACACTGCTCAAAAAAAATAAAGGGAACACTTAAACAACACAATGTAACTCCAAGTCAATCACACTTCTGTGAAATCAAACTGTCCACTTAGGAAGCAACACTGATTGACAATAAATTTCACATGCTGTTGTGCAAATGGAATAGACAACAGGTGGAAATTATAGGTATTTAGCTTTCACTCTAGTGGTAGCATTGTGCTTTCACTCTAGTGGTAGTTTACAACCCACACAAGTGGCTCAGGTAGTGCAGCTCATCCAGGATGGCACATCAATGCGAGCTGTGGCAAGAAGGTTTGCTGTGTCTGTCAGCGTAGTGTCTAGAGCATGGAGGCGCTACCAGGAGACAGGCCAGTACATCAGGAGACTTAGAGGAGGCGTAGAAGGGCAACAACCCAGCAGCAGGATCGCTACCTCCGCCTTTGTGCAAGGAGGAGCACTGCCAGAGCCCTGCAAAATGACCTCCAGCAGGCCACAAATGTGTATGTGTCTGCTCAAACGGTCATAAACAGACTCCGTGAGGGTGGTATGAGGGCCCGACGTCCACAGGTGGGGGTTGTGCTTACAGCCCAACACCGTGCAGGACGTTTGACATTTGCCAGAGAACACCAAGATTGGCAAATTCGCCACTGGCGCCCTATGCTCTTCACAGATGAAAGCAGGTTCACACTGAGCACATGTGACAGAGTCTGGAGACGCCGTGGAGAACGTTCTGCTGCCTGCAACATCCTCCAGCATGACCGGTTTGGCGGTGGATCAGTCATGGTGTGGGGTGGCATTTCTTTGGGGGGCCGCACAGCGCTCCATGTGCTTGCCAGAGGTAGCCTGACTGCCATTTGGTACCGAGATGAGATCCTCAGACCCCTTGTGAGACCATATGCTGGTGCGGTAGGCCCTGGGTTCCTCCTAATGCAAGACAATGCTAGACCTCATGTGGCTGGAGTGTGTCAGCAGTTCCTGCAAGAGGAAGGCATTGATGCTATGGACTGGCCCGCCCGTTCCCCAGACCTGAATCTAATTGAGCACATCTGGGACATCATGTCTCGCTCCATCCACCAACCACGTTGCACCACAGACTGTCCAGGAGTTGGCGGATGCTTTAGTCCGGGTCTGGGAGGAGATCCCTCAGGAGACCATCCGCCACCTCATCAGGAGCATGCCCAGGCGTTGTAGGGAGGTCATACAGGCACGTGGAGGCCACACACACTACTGAGCCACATTTTGACTTGTTTTAAGGACATTACATCAAAGTTGGATCAGCCTGTAGTGTTTTTTTCCACTTTAATTTTGAGTGCGACTCCAAATCCAGACCTCCATGGGTTGATACATTTGATTTCCATTGATCATTTTTGTGTGATTTTGTTGTCAGCACATTCAACTATGTAAAGAAAAAAGTATTTAATAAGAATATTTCATTCATTCAGATCTAGGATGTGTTATTTTAGTGTTCCCTTTATTTTTTCGAGCAGTGTATATATCTAGTACCAGTCTAAAGTTTGGACACCTACTCATGCAAGGGTTTTTCTTTTACTATTTTCTACATTGTGGAATAATAGTGAATACATCCAAACTATGAAATTACACACATGGAATCATTTAGTAACCAAAAAAGTGTTAAACAAATCAAAATACATTTTAGATTCTTCAAAGTAGCCACCCTTTGCTTTGATGACAGCTTTGCACGCTCTTGGCATTCTCTCAACCAGCTTTATGAGGAATGCATTTTAATTAACCTTGTTAATTGCCTTTTTAAAAGTTAATTTGTGGAATTTCTTTCCTCAATGTGTTTGAGCCAATCAGTTGTGTTGTGACAAGGTAGGGATGGTTATACAGAAAATAGCCCTATTTGGTAAAAGACCAAGTCCATATTATAGCAAGATCAGCTCAAATAAGCAAAGAGAAACAACTGTCCATCATTACTTTACAGACATGAAGGTCAGTTAATCCGGAAAGCTTTAAGAACTTTAAAAGTTTCGTCAAGTGCAGTCACAATCATCAAGCGCTATTATGAAACTGGCTCTTGCGAGGACCACCACAGGACAGGAAGACCCAGAGTTCCCTCTGCTGCAGAGGATAAGTTCATTAGTTACCAGCCTCAGAAATTGCAGCCCAAATAAAGGTGTCACAGAGTTCAAGTGACAGACACATCTCAACATCAACTGTTCAGAGGAGACTGTGTGAATCAGGCCTTCGTGGTCGAATAGATGCAAAGAAACCACAACTAAAGGACACCAATAAGAAGAGATTTGCTTGGGCAAAGAAACATGAGCAATGGACATTAGACTGGTGGAAATCTGTCCTTTTGGTCTGATGATGCAAAATTTGAGAGTTAAGGTCCCAATGGCCGTGTCTTTGTGAGACGCGGAGTAGGTGAACGGATGATCTCTGCATGTGTGGTTCCCACCATGATGCATGGAGGAGGTGGTGTGATGGTGTGGGGGTGCTTTGCTAGTGACATTGTCAGTGATTTATTTAGAATTCAAGGCACACTTAACCAGCATGGCTACCACAGCATTCTTCAGCGATACGCCATCCCATCTGGTTTGGGCTTAGTGCGACTATCATTTGTTTTTCAACAGGACAATGACCTAAAACACACCTCCAGGCTGTGTAAGGGCTATTTGACCAAGAAGGAGTGTGATGGAGTGCTGCATCAGATGACCTGGCCTCCACAATCACCTGACCTCAACCCAATTGAGATGGTTTGGGATGAGCAGGACCGCAGAGTGAAGGAAAAGCAGCCAACAAGTGCTCAGCATATGTGGGAACTCCTTCAAGACTGTTGGAAAAGCATTCCTCATGAAGGTGGTTGAGAGAATGCCAAGCATATGCAAAGCTGTCATCAAGGCAAAGGGTGGCTACTTTGAAGAATATGAAATATAAAATAAGATCAGCAAAAAAATGTCCTCACTTTTAACTGTGTTTATTTTCAGCAAACCTAACGTGTAAATATTTGTATTAACTTAAAATTAAACAACTGAGACATAAACTGAACAAGTTCCGCAGACGTGACTAACAGAAATGTAATAGTATGTCCCTGAACAAAGGGGGGGTTCAAAATCAAAAGTAACAGTCAGTATCTGGTGTGGCCACCAGCTGCATTGTGTACTGCAGTGAATCTCCTCCTCATGGACTGCACCAGATTTGCCAGTTCTTGCTGTGAGATGTTACCCCACTCTTACCCCAAGGCACCTGCAAGTTTCCAGACATTTCTGGGGGGAATGGCCCTCACCCTCCGATCCAACAGGTTCCAGATGTGCTCAATGGGATTGAGATCCGGGCTCTTCACTGGCCATGGCAGAACACTGACATTCCTGTCTTCCAGGAAATCATGCACAGAATGAGCAGTATGGCTGGTGGCAGTGTCATGCTGGAGGGCATTTCAGGATGAGGCTGCAGGAAGGGTACCACATGAGCGAGGAGGATGGCTTCCCTGTAACGCACAGCGTTGAGATTGCCTGCAATGACAACAAGCTCAGTCCGATGATGCGGTGACACACTGCCCCAGACCATGACGGACCCTCCACCTCGAAATCGATCCCACTCCAGAGTACAGGCCTCGGTGTAACGCTCATTCCTTCGACAATGAACTCGAATCCGACCATCACCCCTGGTGAGACAAAACCGCGACTCATCAGTGAAGAGCACTTTTTGCCAGTCCTGTCTGGTCTTATTGCCCTGGCCACATCTGCAGTCATCGTGCCTCCTTGCAGCATGCCTAAGGCACGTTCACGCAGAGCAGGGACCCTGGGCATCTTTCTTTTGGTGTTTTTCAGAGTCAGTAGAAAGGCCTCTTTTAGTGTCCTAAGCTTTCATAACTGACCTTTTAACAGCTTACAGAAGGTAGGCAAGTGTCTTAACGACCGTTCCACAGGTACGTGATTATGAATTGTGTGGGAAAGTGTTTAATTAAACCCTTTACAATGAAGATCTAGTGAAGTTATTTGGATTTTTACAAATGGTTTGAAAAACAAGGTCCTGAAAAAGGGATGTTTATGTTTTTGATTTAACACTTTTTTTGGATACTTCATGATTCCAAATGTTATTTCATAGTTTTGATGTCTTCACTAATGTTCTACAATGTAAAAAATAAAGAAAAACCCTTGAATGCGAAGGTCTGTCCAAACCTTTGGCTTATAATATATAAATATTTGCGCCATCTCAGTGAACTAATCCATTGTGGAGGCCTAGACTAAAAGCCAATTTATGTGGTCAGATTGTTTATTAATTCCCCATTACTTACTTACATACATACATGCATACAGTGCATTCGGAAAGTATGCAGACCCCTTGACTTTGTCCGGGCTCTGGCTGGGCCACTCAAGGACATTCAGAGACTTGCCCCGAAGCTGCCTGTTGTCTTGGCTGTGTGCTTAGGGTCGTGCTCCTGTTGGAAGGTGAACCTTCACCCCAGTCTGAGGTCCTGAGCGTTCTGGAGAAGGTTTACATCAAGGATCTCCCTGTACGTTGCTCCGTTCATCTTTGCCTCGACCCTGACTAGTGTCCCAGTTCCTGCCGCTGAAAAACATCACCACAGCATGATGCTGCCACCACCATGCTTCACCGGGAGATGGTGCCAGGTTTCCTCCAGATGTGATGCTTGGCATTCAGGCCAAAGAGTTCAATCTTTAATCAGACTAGAGAATCTTGTTTCTCATGGTCTGAGAGCCTTCAGGTGCCTTTTGGCAAACTCCGAACGGGCTGTCCTGTGCCTTTTTACTGAGGAGTGGCTTCCGTCTGGCCCCTCAATCATAAAGGCCTGATTTGGTGGAGGGCTGCAGAGACTGTTGTCCTTCAGGAAGGTTGTCCTTCAGGAAGGTTGTCCTTCAGGAAGGTTCTCCCATCTCCACAGAAGAACTCTGGAGCTCTGTCAGAGTGACCATCGGGTTCTTGGTCACCTCCCTGACCAAGGCTCATCTTCGCCGATTGCTCAGTTTGTCCGGGCGGCCAGCTCTAGGAAGAGTATTGGTGGTTCCAAACTTCTTCCATTTAAGAATGATGGGGGCCACTAGATTCTTGAGGACCTTCAATGCTGCAGACATTTTTTGGTACCCTTCCCCAGATCTGTGCTTTGACACAATCCTGTCTCTATGTTCTAAGTACAATTCCTTTCAAATCAAATTATATTTGTCACATACACATGGTTAGCAGATGTTAATGTGAGTGTAGCGAAATGCTTGTGCTTCTAGTTCCGACAGTGCAGTAATATCTAACAAGTAATCTAACAATTCCCCAACAACTACCTAATACACATCTAATGGGGTTAATGAGAATATGTATGTGTAAGTATATGGATGAGCGATGGCGAAGGTGCAATAGATGGTGTAAAATACAGAATATACAGTTGAAGTTGGAAGTTTACATACTGTACACCTTAGCCAAATAGATTTAAACCCCGTTTTTCACAATTTCTGACATTTAATGCAAGTAAAAATTCCCTGTTTTAGGTCAGTTAGGATCACCACTTTATTTTAAGAATGTGACATGTTAGAATAATAGTAGAGTGATTATATTTCTTTCATCACATTCCCAGTGGGTCAGAAGTTTACCACACTCAATTAGTATTTGGTAGCATTGCCCTTAAATTGTTTAACTTTGGTCAAACGTTTCAAAACGTCACTGGTGCATCCTGTTTGAATTTCTGCCTACAAGATGGAAGGAGCACGATGGCATCGTGGTCGGATTTGCCGAAGGGAGAACAGGGGAGGGCTTTGTATGCATCGTGGAAGTTAGAGTAGCAGTGGTCGAGGGTATTGCGCATAGTGCAATCAATGGGCTGTAATAATTTAGGAAGATTTGCTCTCAAATTTGCTTTGTTAAAATCCCCAGCTACAATAAATGCAGACTCAGGATGTATGATTTCCAGTTTGCGTATAGTCCATTGAAGTTCATTGATGACCGTCTTGGTGTCTGCTTGAGGGGGAATGTACACAGCTGTGACTATAACTGACGAGAATTCTCTTGGTAGGTTAAATGGCCGGCACTTGATTGTAAGGAATTCTAGGGACTTGAGTTCCTGTATGTTGTTATGATTACTATTACATGAGTCGTTAAACATAAAGCATACACCCCCGCCCTTCCTTTTCCCAGTGAGGTGTTTATTTCTGTCGGCGCGATGGATGGAGAAGCCCGGTGGCTGAAGAGATTCCGACAACATAACCCGAGAGAGCCATGTTTCCGTGAAAAAGAGAATGTTACAATCTCTGATGTCTCTCTGGAAGGCAACTCTTGCTCGAAATTCGTCTACCTTGTTGTCAATAGGCTGGACACTAGTAGTATACTTGGGAGCAGTGTGCGATGTGCACGTCTACGGAGCCTGGCCAGGTGGCCGCTCCATCTGCTCCTACTGCGGTGTTTTGGATCGCCTACTGGAATTATCTTCATTGTCCTGGGTGGTGGTCCGAACTGAGGATCCGTTTCGGGAAAGTTGTAATGTTTGTTATTTGACGTTGCTCTTATATCCAACAGTTATTCCCGGCTGTATGTAATAAGACTTAAGATTTCCTCGGGTAAGAAATAATACATTTAAAAAAACTAAATAGTGCATAGTTTCCTTAGAACTCGAAGCGAGGCGACCATCTGTCGGCGCCATGCAACAACCTCATGGCTTGGTTTTTGCTCTGACATGCACTGTCAACTGTGGGAGCTTATATAGACAGGAGTGTGCCTTTCCAAATAATTTCCAATCAATTGAATTTACCACAGGTGGATTCCAATCAAGTTGTAGAGACATCTCAAGGATGATCAATGCATACAGGATGCAGCTGAGCTCAATTTCGAGTCTCATTGCAAAGGGTGTGAATATCTTAATTTTTAATAAAAAAATATATATATTTTAAATATTTGGAAACATTTCTTAACCTGTTTTTGCTTTATCATTATGGGGTATTGTGTGTAGATTGCTGAGGGAAATTATATATTTAATTCATTTTAAAATAAGACTGTAACCTAACAACGTGGAAAAAGTCAAGGGGTCTCAATACTTTCCGAAGGCACTGTAGGCATATTAATATGTCCATTTTGGGATCTGATAGTATTTCTGATTGGCTTAACACACCATCACTAATGACCTGTTGAGCATCTCAAAGTAATGTTTGCTTCACCTCAAACAGCAACCATACAGAGTCTGTTTTTGCATCCATTGAGAATTACAATAGTTGCTCAATGTATTTGAAAAATATTTTCTGCTCTCTCCCTTTCGATAACCACTCAGCATGAAAAGGAAAAATGTCACGCTCTTATCCAGTGCAAATGTTGTAATCAGGTAGGCCTATTTTATATCTTATCAGTGCTTGTCTTGGACTGAAATAAGTTTCTGTACTCATTTTGGTGCTGTTACTGTCTATATTTAGGTGCAGGAGTTCCACAATACTTTTGAGTTAATGTTCTATAAGAGCAACAGGAGCTCAAGCAGTAGAACATTTGAGTTGCCTGTACTCATCTCCGGTAAGCTCCTGCCAAAGTCAAAAACTGTTTATTTTCCATTGTGCAAATAGCCTACAGCCATGTCTGTTCCGAGCTCACTATAGCAGGAAACTCTAGAGGGCCCAGAATATTTCATGCAAAGTTGCAAGTTCGTTAGCGCAAGCTTCGGGCCATACCCAAGTTGATGCAATGTTTCAAGTTTGGCTACACATGGCCTGTCTGCAACAATGTGATTTATAGGATATTTATTTTTATCGGATTATTTTCTACCTGCAGGCTGCAATGATTTTATTTGTTAACTTTATTTAGGCTATTTCTACACAGATAGCAATATAAGTTACTTTTTAGCTTTTGTAACATTTTAATTTGGATAGAATTTTGATTAATCACATGATAATTATTTTGAGATAGGAAGACGTTATTATAAATTAACTGAAACTTTTAAAAAATGTGCATATGAAAACCATGACTTGCACGCAGATAGGTCGAAATAGAGAATGAGAAAGGTTGCCTACTCCTCATGTAGCCTATCAACGGAAACTTCAGTAGAGTAATGGCAGAATCTGAAAGCCTGCTGGAGTGGGAGGAGAATAGTTGGATTATGTTTTTTCTTCTAGTTGTCTAGATCTCTGGCTCCCTCTTGAGGCATTTGTATTATTATCAAACCTTAAGCTTAAACATCAGACAAGCTCAATGAATATAGGAGATTTTATTAAAACACATAGGGTCTGTCTATATATGGAAAAATGCATGTTTAAAAATGTCGACCAATCAATCAAATGTATTTATTAAGCCCTTTTTACATCAGCCAATGTCATACAGTGCTATAATCGATTTGTCGAAAGAACAGATGACTTTCAGACAAAAATCATCCCAGAGCAGAATGTAGTTTCGTAAACTGTAGTTTCCTACCCCTGGTTTAGTCTAATGACCAGCTCAGCACTCCATCACTGTGTGTGTATAAATATGTGACTGTTGGGAGGGAGATTTTCTTTTTGAACCTTCGGACTTCTAACATAGGTGTGTGCGCGTGTGTGCAGATGTGCATTATGCTCATTTTGGCCTTAGCTCTTGCAATGCTTTTCCAGGCATCACAATCCTGGTTTAACAGGAGATTAAGTGTATAAGAAACAGGGACCAGTTCTGTTTTAGGACTAGTGTATCATCTACAAGTGAAACTATCTGGTATGAACCAGGTGTCTGGAAAACCTGGAGGATTTTTCACCTCGTGTTGTACTTCACTAATCAAATCAATGTATTTCCCCTCTGAACGCTGGCACCCTGACAGAAGGCATGTCTTTACTGACTAGTGGAGTGGATGGGCTGATCTGGATAATTTGGTGTTTCTGTTCCAGCCCATTATGGCCTGCTGAGTCACACACACACTTATCTAATGCCCCACTACTGTCCGTCTAACCATCCACGTCCAGTCCCTCACACTGCCAAGCACTCTCCCGTTTGTATGTGTGTGTGTGAGAGAGAGCAAGTGTTAAGAGGGGGGGAGAGCGGGAGAAAGAGAGAGACCACTGTAGAGGAACAAAGAGAGAGAGAGACCTGCTGTGTGTGGATGTATGTTCATGTATGCAGTGTGTGTGCGTTGGCTGCAGCTCTCTTGTAATCCCTAGTATAAAATAGAAGACATTGATCCCCCTCATCCCCAGTGATAAGTGACTGCTATTAGTCTTTGAATGCGTGGCAGAAGCTGTAAAATGGCTGTCATATTCCATCTCCTGCTGTAGCACCACTGATACTCAACTAATTTACATTGCTCGTTACTCACTGAACACTTCTCGCCTCTCCATTCAAATGCACCATTTGTCATGTCAGAATGTTCAATGTAAAATATGTTTAATTGGCAACAATTAAAGTGGATCTATAACAGATATGTGATAAGAGAGGGAGGGAGATGAGTGAGGTTAGTGTTTGTTGTACGTTTGACCCACAGCATTGTACCACAATGTGTGTTGTGCTGTAGATTTGACCCTCTGTAGCAGAGCCTTGCTTACTGTGTGTGTTCTGTTTAGATCAGCTTGCTGCATCTTATCTCATGAAGGTCAAGTGCAGTCAAAAACATGGTTTTGCTGTGGTTTTGCTGTGGTTTAAAAACATTTCCACACTGATGTTAGAATAACATTGTGAAAATGATAATGACTTTTAGTGTAAGAGCTGTTTGAAAAGACCTGAAATTTCAGCTTGTTTTGGTGGGGTTGAGTTTTGGCCTGGTGATATCACCAGGTGGTAAATTAGTTTAATAGACCAGTAAGAAACCGTTTCAAAACTCTCTGCCAATAACAGCTAGTTTTCTGCCTTCCCCTCCCCACTTAGACCACTCCCAGACAGTCCTAGCAAAATTCTTGCTTGAGAAATTGCTCTTGGCTAAGGAGCAATGTTTTTGTTTCTTTTTGACAATTTTTTTCAACAAAAACAATCCTTTACAGTCCTATCAATTGGCCTTTATAGATAGAGCTAAATTGAAATGTTTCTTCCAGAAGAAATATGAAATGCATATGCATAAACATAGTAGCAATTGAAAGGGAACAATTGAGAGATTATGGGAAAAGTATTAGACTAAAGTTGGGGACACAACTGTTCACCTGACACAAGACTGAATCTAAACATTACACTGTTCATTTTTATGTGTATATTACATTTACTGTACTTTTTGCAGAATTTGTTGATAACAAAATTTAAAAATACTCTGGAATACTTTTTTGCCCCACTGTACATTCAGTAACATGTTAAGACTATTCCTGGGGAATGTGGAGTAGGTGCAAGATTACACAAAAAATGACAAGGGTTTCAGTGAGCGGACTAATTGGTGTCTGTCTCTAAGTGGCCACACACCTCTCCAAAGTGTGTGCAGTTCCTAAGTAATTTCAATGCACTTTTATGACTCAACTAAAAGGTGTTTATTTATTTTTCTCTCTCCTAGCTGTGCCGTTGAGGAACTAGAGCAAGAACACTTGTAGTTGTTTTGTTTGGAACACAGCCCCGCATCCCACCATCACACAATTACTGTTTATGAAATCGCTATCTGGGTCAGGTGGCCATCATTTTAAGCTTGTTCTATTTCCAACATGACTAGCTAATTTATAAAATACCATCTTCCAGTGTTAGGCTTTTACAAGGCAATTCAGAGAAATGGATCGTAATTTTGGTGCGCAAAGAAAGGAGTCAGAAAGGAGTCATGGATTATCTTTTTAAATCCCCAAAACACATCACTACAACTGTACTGGGTCATTCAAGTGCGTGTTCCGCTGCAAATTTTCTTCACAATAGATCGTCTCATTCTGTTCTGAACAACCCAGGGTATGACACCACGTCATCTTGTAACTACATCAGACATGGTGATCATCAACATTGACACTGTGTATATGACATTAGTTTTATGATATGGAAATGTGGCTTTCTTGTATGATATCAAAGCGGTATTTATTTATACTCAACGTTTAATCTCTCAATAGAGTCCTCTTAATTTACAGCATTTCCCTCACTCAGACGAGACATCTTTTTCAAAAGTTGTCCAATTAGTGGAAGGGATAGGGGCAAGTTGTTGTCGCGTGCAGTTCTCAAGTTCAGAACGGCTGTCAGTCATACAGCGCTGTGAAGCACAGTCTGAGCTCTGTCATTTGTAGCTGTACTGTATGTTACTGTACAGCCACTGCGTTACCATTTAGGCGCTTATCAGTGCCCAAATCTGCTATTTCCCATATTACCCATATACAGATATGAGTGTGAAGGGCTACTTGTTATCCAGAAATGAGATTTTGAGATCAAAATGGCTGAACTGTACCTTTTTAAACACCTCTGTTGTCTCTTAGAGCGAGATCTCAGTGAGTCAGACTTAGTCACTGGGTATGGGAGGAGGAGAGAGAATGGGGGAAGGTGAGAGAGTGAGCGGGAGGGTGAATGAGTGAAAGAGACATAGTGAGTGGCATAGGAGGAGAGCGTTGGATACAGGCACTGACTTGTTTTTGTGCTGTTGTCTGAAACATCTCCCAGCTGATCCAAATGAGAGAATAGAACACAGCATTGTATTTCTGTCACATAGCTGGTCTGTCAAAAAACTGTGGCAGTACAGGCTCCAAAGAATGAATGCTGGCTGATTTGTACTGTTGCTCACTCTGTATACCACTGGATGGGAATGCCCTGATTTGAGTAGATGGTGTCCTACTAGTTGCTGTATCCTCCTATCCTTTGCTCCACTTCTCCTTCTTGCTCCCCTTCCCCCTCTATTTGATAAATAAACAAATTAATCCCTACTCCATCTTATTTTATGCAGCACCCTGAAATGATAGGTGAAACATAAATAGATAACTTCTGTCTCTCTCTCTGTTGCCCCCCCCCCCAGCACCTCCATATGACGGTCCAGGCCTTGCAGGATGAACTGAGGATACAGAGAGACCTGAACCAGCTGCTTCAGCAGGACCCTGCCAGCCAAGGTCGTGACCTGGCCCTGACCTCTGAACCCACGGAGGAGAACTACCGTCGGCTGCACGGGGACCACGAGCGTCAGGCCAAGGAGCTGTTCCTGCTCAGAAAGACCCTGGAGGAGATGGAGCTGAGGATAGACACCCAGAAACAGACCCTGGGCGCCAGGGATGAGTCCATCAAGAAGCTACTGGAGATGCTGCAAAGCAAAGGTGGGATACCATGCCAAATAACACAGTGGCAGTATTAGTAATGTTTTTCTGTTAACACATCTTCTAAATGGCCATATTATTGTATTATATTCCAGGGCCGTCGGCTAAGTCGTCAGAGGAAGACCAGGAGAGAACCAGGAGACTGGCTGATGCTGAGATGCACAGACACCATCTAGAGTCCCTACTGGACCAGAGAGACAGGGAGACGACTGCTCTACGAGAGGTGAGGGACTCAGCGAGAGGAGAGGGAGGGAGGTAACAAATTGAGCTTAAGTTGGGTCACAACACAAACTATTAGGGATTGATTGGTGTGTAGTAGACAACGTGTGGAGCGTAACGACCTTGTTCTCTTTAGGAGCTGCACCGTCGATACGAGGGAACCCCAGAGTCCACAAAAACCAAGGCTCTACAGACTGTCATCGACATGAAGGTACCCATCTGTGTGTGTGTGTCTGTAAGTGCATGTGTGAGTGAGTGTATTATAGGGCTGACCCCATTTAGTCGTCTGGTCGATTGTTTGGTCGATAGACTGCTGGTCGACCGAGATTTCTTCAGTCGAACAGTAGCCCCCAAAAGAAATCATGGTGTACAAGAAAGCTGTGTGATTTGTGCCTAAGTGGACTAATCCACTGTGGAGGTTGTGGGGATGGCACAGTCATCACTCTTAAGACATGTGCTACTGAAATTGCATGTGCTTAGGCCTATATTACGTAACAACAATGGTGCAACACAAATAAAAAATATGATTATTGTATAACAAATGCGCTTTCTCCCGTGTTGGATAGCAGTCGCTGTCCACAGTCCTGAAACACGCTGTTGAATTGGCACCATTTCCTAAACCATGTTGCTATGTGCATAATAGCAAAGTTAACCAGCATATTGGTGTTGAGAACAATGCGGCAGCCCTTGCTGCGGCAGCCCTTGCTGCGGCAGCCCTTGCTGCGGCAGCCCTTGCTGCGGCAGCCCTTGCTGCGGCAGCCCTTGCTGCGGCAGCCCTTGCTGCGGCAGCCCTTGCTGCGGCAGCCCTTGCTGCGGCAGCCCTTGCTGCGGCAGCCCTTGCTGCGGCAGCCCTTGCTGCGGCAGCCCTCAACCAGTAAACATTCCCCTGTTTAGAGTTTATTTCTCATGTCCTCTGCATCCATTTTGCTGTTACGGTATTAAAAGTTTGTTATAACTAATGTATTGATGTGATTATGATATGCTATAGGACAGACCCTATTGGTCACTTGCATGCGATGCATACCTGTCTCATGTAAAGAGAGTAAGGGTTGAGGGAATGTGGAACAACGCGGACAACGCGATAAACACAGATGTTCTGTGGTGGTTTCTGCAGCAGGGAGGCGAGAGAGACAACTGGTACTAGTCACACAGTCACTCTCTGTCATTTTAACACAACGCAGCAAGTCTGAATCCCTCTAGTCATTTGTGTGTCTTAATTATTTCATAAAACAGTGATCAAGTATCAGAGAAGCTCGATGCATGGAGTTGATTAAAACACATAGGATGTGTCGATGTATGGGAAAATACCTGTTTTAAAATTTAGACCAACCGATTGGTCGAAAGAACAATTGGTCGACCAAGATTTGTATTTTTTTTGTCGGGGACAGCCCTAGTGCATTAACCCTTTCTCTGTCTGGTGTGTGTCAGGATGCTAAGATCAACTCTCTGGAGCGAGGTCTGAGGGACATGGAGGAGGAGGTGATTATGTTGAAGTCCAATGGCCTGCTGAGCTGTGAGGAGAGACAAGAGGAGATGAAACAGATGGAAGTCTACCGCAGCCACACCAAGTTTATGAAGAACAAGGTGTGAGGTCACTTCCCCTCAGTTTCCATTGATCAGAATTCTATTTCTATCAGTTTATATTGGTCAGGCTTCAAGTCCCCTTGGTTCTGAGAGGTTAGAGGTCTGTACAATTCCTTCCAATCAGCTCAATATCAATCTGTTCTGTAGTTGTACATGTTCTCTTCATATCCCAACCCTCCTTCCTCTGCTCATCACCCTCTACCTCTCCTCTACATCCCTCTTTTGCTCTTGTTGTCCTCTTCTTCCACCTCTCCCTTCTTTCTCCTCTTCTCCTCCCTCTCTCTCGCTGTCTTTCACTGTCTCAGATGGACCAGGTGAAGCAGGACTTGTCCAGGAAGGACACAGAGTTGCTGGGTTTGCAGACCAAGCTGGAGACTTTGACCAACCAGTTCTCTGATAGCAAGCAGCACATCGAGGTCCTCAAGGAGTCGCTGACCGCTAAAGAACAACGAGCTGCCATCCTACAGACAGAGGTACACACACATTTCAGAACGAGCAATATAAGTATATAGACACTCAATGGACAGTTTAAGTAAACCACCCCATTCACGAAAATTGATTGCCCCTACAGACAGTGAGTCATGTGGCCATGTCTTGCTATATAAAGCAGGCAGATGGGCATTGAGGCATTGTTACTGTTTGATTGAACAGTGACCTAAAGCGACTGAGTGTGGTATGATCCTCGGTGCCAGGCATGCCGGATCCAGTATCTTAGAAACCGCCACCCTCAACAGCTTGTTGATGAGAGGTCGAAGGAGAATGGTAAGAATCGTGCAAGTTAACAGACAAATAACGCCACAGTACAACAGTGATGTGCAGAATGGAATCTCGGAACCCACAACTCGTCAGTCTGTCACGGATGGGCTATTACAGCAGACGACCACACCGGGTTCCACTCCTATCAGTGAAAAACAAGAAGAAGCGGCTCCAGTGGGCACGCCATCACCAACACTGGACAATTGAGGAGCGGAGAAACAGTGCCTGGAACATGACAGTGAGTTCAGTTTACTTGAGTGGCCTGCTGACCTCAACTGAATAGAGCATCTTTGGCCTGAGATGAATGTACCGCTGAATGTACCGCTGCCCAATCTGTAAGATGGAGGAATGCCATTGCGTCAGCATGGACTAACATCCTTGTGGAATGTTACAACATCTTGTAGAATGCCCCAAAGAATGCAGGCTGTTCTGGAGGCAACGGGGGGTCCTTCCCGATAATTGATGGGTATACCTAATAAACTGTTTGGTGAGTGTACAGCCCACACACACAGACCCAGTATGCTGAGTAGTTCTCCTCTGCCCTCTGCTGGCCAGGTGGATGCTTTGCGTCTGCGTCTGGAGGAGAAGGAGACCACACTGAACAAGAAGAGTAAACAGATCCAGGAGATGTCTGAGGAGAAGGGCACGCTCAACGGAGAGATCCACGACCTCAAGGACATGCTGGAGGTCAAGGAGCGCAAGGTCAACGTCCTGCAGAAGAAGGTGGGCCTCGACTATATAGCACGCTGTATAATACAATGGGATACATTACCTCGTACTACGTCCTATTTAGTAGACTTGTTCTGTATGTCTTTTGTCAAGCTCGTCTAATTTTGTGTGTGTGTCCAGATTGAGAACCTGCAGGAGCAGCTGAGAGACAAGGAGAAGCAAATGAGCAGCCTGAAGGAGAGAGTCAAGTCTCTACAGGCAGACACCTCTAACACAGACACTGCTCTCACCACACTGGAGGAGTCCCTTGCTGAGAAGGTACACACACATGCAGACACACACACTGACTCCAACAGAGAGACACAAGCAATGTGTGTTATTTAAAGTCATGCCGTGTCTGTCCTGGATGTTTGTAGTCCTCTCATATGGGCTCTGAGTTGACGTGACGATGATGATGTTCTGTGCCTCCCCTCCTATTCTCTCCCCTGTAGGAGCGTATCATCGAGCGTCTGAAGGAGCAGAGAGACCGAGACGACAGGGAGAAGACTGAGGAGATCGACAGCAACAAGAAAGAGCTGAAGGATCTGAAGGAGAAAGTCAGTCTGCTACAGGGAGATCTGTCTGACAGAGAGGTGAACACACACACACACACACTGTTGACACACACACTGTTGACACATTTTATTAACCCCCACCCTCTCTCCAGACTAACCTGTTGGACCTGAAGGAGCATGCGTCGTCCCTGGCTTCCTCAGGGCTGAAAAAAGACTCCAAGCTGAAGACTATGGAGATCTCTCTGGAGCAGAGGAAGGAGGCGTGTCTCAAACTGGAGAACCAGCTCAAGAGGGTGAGGTATTTGCCTTAGACACTGATCTAAGACCACTTTTGCTGTGTGTGTGTGTCTGACTGTGTGTGTGTCTGTTTCCAGGCCCAGAATGCGACGTTGGAGGCCAAAGCTAACACAGAGCTGTCGGAGCGCATCACCTCCCTGGAGAGGGAAGTTACCCGACACCGAGAGGATTCTGGGAAGGCTCAGGCGGAGGTGGACCGACTGCTGGAGATCCTGAGAGAGATGGAGAATGAGAAGAATGACAAGGACCGCAAGATCAATGAGCTGGAGAGGTGTGTGTGGTGTTTATCTTTCTCTGACCCTGACTGTTTATGTCTGTGTGTCTGACTCATAGTCTCTGTAAACAGCAGTCTATCTATAGAAATGTGTATATGCTCCTACATGGTCTAATGTAGTTGTTTTCTTCTGAAATACCACACGGTCCTACTCTTCTCCTTCCTTCTCATCTTCTTGCTCTCTGAATCTGTGTTTCTCTCTCCTGCCTTGTCTTTTCGCTGGAACTCTGTCTCCTCTCCAGTCAGTCCACCAGGTTAGTAACATGTTTTCTACATGGCCTCTATGTACTGGCTTGACTTCCTCCTTCCCATTCTCCCATCCCCCCTCTCTTCTTCTCCTCAATTGCTTTTGCTCTCCCTCCCCTCCTCTCATTTTCACCAGTTTCTTCACCCCGCTTCACTTTCTCTCTCTCCCCCCTCTTTCTGTCTAACTCCCTCTCACTCTGTGATGCTTCAGTGTAATGTGTGTACGCCTATGGGATTGTGTGTAACCCTGTCCTCCTGTGTCCCATGGTGCCCTGCAGACAGACCAAGGACCAGAGTAAGAAGGTGGCATCACTGAAACAAAAGGAGCATGTGGAGAAGAGTAGGAACGCCCAACTTGTGGACGAAGCCAAAAAGAGAGAGGACAATATTTCCGAGAGCTCTCAACAGGTCAAGGTGAGGCGGGGGGGCTGTATCAATGTATGCGACTAATGTCAACACTCAAAGAAAGCTTCCCTTGTTGTACTAAATGTAGTTCGACATCAATATCCTTAATTGTCTTCCTCTGTCTTCTCTTCTCCTCCTGTCCTCTTCTCTTCCTCTCCCCTCCAGGACTCTCTACGGTTGAAGACGGAACGTATCGAGGAGTTAGAGGAGGCTCTGCGAGAGAGTGTTCAGATCACAGCGGAGAGAGAGATGGTGCTGGCACAGGAGGAGGCTGCCAGGAACCACCAGGAAAAACAGGTACGCTCACATGCAACAGAAGTACACATGCACGCACTCACACACACACTTGCAACACAAATACACACACATGCAACACAAGTGGACACACAAACGCACACACTAAAAGAACAGCTTGAGAAGTGCGCACACACATACACGTACAAAGCTACACGAACACAGACACACATACACACACACACACAGACGGCTTCTGTCAGCCCTGCTTGCTACGTTTCACTCTCTCCCTGCTATCCCTCCTTTTCTCAGTTTTCTTATCTCTAATGTTCTCCTGTTTTATCTCTGCTACTCACTGCCTCTCAGAAGCACTCACACAAACCAATGCATGAGTCCAACAACGCCCACTTTAAGTGGTCTAAGGTATGACATAATAATGCCCCCTCTGTTGTATTTCACCCTTTGGATCAGTAGTAGCTCTTTAGACCATGTTATCATGTACCATTTACCTACTATTCCCTTTGAAATGACATGGCGTCAACTAAACTAGAACCTTCTGGTTAGAGCCTGACCCATGTTATTTTGGGAGTTCTATTCCGATGTCTAGGAGGCAAAACGTACCGATATATTTGCAGATATACTGTTTTACATCGGGGAAATCAAAAAGGTGTGTTTCCCACACTGAATTCTCATAAAATGTCCAATAACTATGCTTCAAATGTTAATTTCATACATTGTGTCAATGACACAACATGAGAATGGCTGCCAGTGTTCAGAAAAGCATGAGAGTCACTTTTTTCATCTTATTTATTGAATAGCAGTGGAGTTAACGTCCAATACCGATTTATAGATTTACAAGGCCAATATCAGACAATTTTTTAATTTACTTTTTTTTTTTAAATGTAATTTTTTTTATTATCGGTGTGCAGATTTTAATATTGGTGGTACATATTTCTATTAATGTCAATCTGCAACTAGTTGGTAATCGATGATTATACTAACATGTGTATTGATGGTATAATTTAGTATTTACAATGCACCCCAGACAATTCAATAGTTATTATTTAGCCATATTGAGTTGTACTGTTAACAATGTGACTTCTATGTAAATGCCAGGTAAATGAAAGTACCACAGTGAGTAGTATATTTAGTGCTGTTTAGAGCTGTCATTGGAGCCCCTTGTTGTACATCCGTCTCCTCAGTGGCGTTGGGTCCAGAAACAAACCCTGGCCAAGGGGTCGGCAAAACCACACAGCAAAGTATTTATTTTTTATGAAAGGATTTTAGTTTTTGGTCAAATGTTTTCAGCTAAAAATGAGAACCAAGTTTTCCCACTATAAAAAAAAAAGAGGCGTGATCGTGTCTCAATGTAATCAAAGTATGAAATTAGTGTGATTTTAAAATACAATCTCTTTTTGGGCTTAGTTGTGGTCATTTTGAAGTGTACAAATTATTATAATTATGTTCCGACCCCTGACCAGTCAATCCGACAAAATCCAACCTACAGCTGAATTTAGTTGCCTAGCCCTGTTCACCATATTGCTGGTCTATTACCCATCAATCCATTCAGATTTACACTAGTTCCTAGGGGCAGCGGTGGAAAAACTACTCAATTGTCATACTTGGGTAAAAGTAAAGATACGTTAATAGAAAATGACTCAAATCAAATCAAATTTTATTTGTCACATACACATGGTTAGCAGATGTTAATGCGAGTGTAGCGAAATGCTTGTGCTTCTAGTTCCGACAATGCAGTAATAACGAGCAAGTAATCTAACTAACAATTCCAAAAAAAACTACTGTCATACACAGTGTAAGGGGATAAAGAATATGTACATAAGGATATATGAATGAGTGATGGTACAGAGCAGCATAGGCAAGATACAGTAGATGATATCGAGTACAGTATATACATATGAGATAAGTATGTAAACCAAGTGGCATAGTTAAAGTGGCTAGTGATACATGTATTACATAAGGATGCAGTCGATGATATAGAGTACAGTATCAACGTATGCATATGAGATGAACAATGTAGGGTAAGTAACATTATATAAGGTAGCATTGTTTAAAGTGGCTAGTGATATATTTACATCATTTCCCATCAATTCCCATGATTAAAGTGGCTGGAGTAGAGTCAGTGTCATTGACAGTGTGTTGGCAGTAGCCACTCAATGTTAGTGGTGGCTGTTTAACAGTCTGATGGCCTTGAGATAGAAGCTGTTTTTCAGTCTCTCGGTCCCAGCTTTGATGCACCTGTACTGACCTCGCCTTCTGGATGGCAGCGGGGTGAACAGGCAGTGGCTCGGGTGGTTGATGTCCTTGATGATCTTTATGGCCTTCCTGTAGCATCGGGTGGTGTAGGTGTCCTGGAGGGCAGGTAGTTTGCCCCCGGTGATGCGTTGTGCAGACCTCACTACCCTCTGGAGAGCCTTACGGTTGAGGGCGGTGCAGTTGCCATACCAGGCGGTGATACAGCCCGCCAGGATGCTCTCGATTGTGCATCTGTAGAAGTTTGTGAGTGCTTTTGGTGACAAGCCGAATTTCTTCAGCCTCCTGAGGTTGAAGAGGCGCTGCTGCGCCTTCCTCACGATGCTGTCTGTGTGAGTGGACCAATTCAGTTTGTCTGTGATGTGTATGCCGAGGAACTTAAAACTTGCTACCCTCTCCACTACTGTTCCATCGATGTGGATGGGGGGGGTGTTCCCTCTGCTGTTTCCTGAAGTCCACAATCATCTCCTTAGTTTTGTTGACGTTGAGTGTGAGGTTATTTTCCTGACACCACACTCCGAGGGCCCTCACCTCCTCCCTGTAGGCCGTCTCGTCGTTGTTGGTAATCAAGCCTACCACTGTTGTGTCGTCCGCAAACTTGATGATTGAGTTGGATGATTGAGTTGGAGGCGTGGAGACTCAAGTAAAAGTGAAAGTCATCCAGTAAAATACTAGAGTAAAAGTAAAAAATGATTTGGTTTTAAATATATTTAAGTGTCAAAAGTACGAAGTGGTCTAAGGCATTGCATCTCAATGCTAGAGGCGTCACTACAGACCCTGGTACGATTCCAGGCTGTATCACAACCGGCTGTGATTGGGAGTCCCATAGGGCAGCAGACAATTGACCCAGCGTCGTCCTGGTTAGGTTTTGGCCGGGGTAGGCGAAATAAGAATTTGTTCTTAACTGACTTGCCTGGCTAAATAAATAAAATACATTTCTTGTTTTTTACATTAACGGATAGTCAGGGGCATACTCAGACTCCATTTGTGTTTAGTGAGTACGCCAGATCAGAGGCAGTAGGGATGACCAGAGATGTTCTCTTGATAAGTGTGTGAATTGGACCATTTTCCTGTCAAAATGTAACTAGTACTTTTGGGTGTCAGGGAAAATGTATGGAGTAAAAAGTACAATATTTTCTTTAGGAATGTATTGAAGTAAAAGTTGGCAAAAATATAAAAAGTAAAGTAGAGACTCCAAAAAACTACTTAAGTAGTACTTTAAAGTCTTTTTTACCACTGGCTAGGGTGTAAGGGCTAGTGCCTAAGGGTTAGGGGTTCTTTCTGGATAGAGCCATGTTTTCAATAACATACAACCTCTGATGGCCCTCCCGCTTTAGAGTGCCTTTGATTGACAGTTCATAAAAATTGGTCTGTACAGTTTCTTTGAATGATGAACACGTCTCATACATTTTCACTTTCTCTGCTCGTGTGTTTGTACGATCTTCATTCTATGGTGTGTGTGCAGATTGAGGAGCTGCTGGGCGCCATGGAGAAGGTGAAACAGGAGCTGGAGTCCATGAGGGCCAAGCTGTCGTCTACCCAGCAGTCCCTGTGTGAGAAGGAGGCCCATCTGACCACGCTGAGGGCTGAACGCAGGAAACACCTGGAGGAGGTGCTGGAGATGAAGTAAGACAAACATACACTGTTTCCACCCCCCACTTTACCAAGTCAACAAACATGTTACAGTCAGGTAATGTTCTAAAACTCCCAGGTAATAGAATATCCTGCACCGTGTAGATGACTCATTATTCTGAAATACCACCCTGTAATTCCTCCTCGGTGCAGACAGGAGGCGCTGCTGGCAGCCATCAGTGAGAAGGATGCCAACATCGCCCTGCTGGAGCTGTCATCGTCCAAGAAGAAGAAGACTCAGGATGAGGTGGCTCTGCTGAAGAGAGAGAAGGACCGTCTGGTACAACAGCTCAAACAGCAGGTAGGGAACACTACCTCGTCAGGTGACCTGGGTCTGACCACATATGCCACTGTGACATTAAAGATGTATTTCAATAATGCTAAGTCTCTTCCTCTACTCATCTCCTCTCCTTTACCTGAAATGGGGAGAGACTAATCTGACCTTAGATAGTTTATAGCTATAGCTTTTGACTTTGCAGCGAGTGTCAAAATCAAGTGTAGGCAGCCTTAAACTCCTCTCGGCACAGCTGGCTGCTCGATGCACCGTGAGTATGCTGGTAAAATGTTTTCCTTAAGTCTCTCTTCCTGAAATCCTTTCCACATTCTCCTCTCTTCACCCTTTCTCCTCCATCCTCCCTTTTTCTCGCTCTCTCAGACTCAGAACCGTATGAAGCTAATGGCAGACAACTATGGGGACGACCACCTGAAGACCGCCCCCGACCAGACCAATCACAAACCTTCTCCAGATCAGGTGAGTACCCAGTCAACCAAACCGAATCCTATATATCTAGATAAAATTTGTTGTTGTGATAACACATCTGCAGCTTAACCAGAATATACTTTCTTTCTCCACTATATGAAGTCATGTCAACTGTCTTTCTGTCCCTAAAGTGAAATTGAATCATCACTCCTAATATAAACAATTTCATCTTTCTTCAGCACCTAAACCTAAGTGTTATCTCTCGCACTCTTTGTTCTGTCCCGTGCACACTCACTAACCAAGTGTTCTTTTCTAATGCTGCAATTGGCTAAACCATCTGTCCAATAGGATGATGAGGAGGGTATCTGGGCATAGCCAACCCTGTGCCCTCCTCCCCTCTCTCTCTCTGCCAATTTGTTCAGAAGGGTGAGCATGAATGAACGCCAGTCATCTGTCCATTCTTCACCTCCTCCCTGGCATGTTTTCTCTTACTCCATCGTTCAGTGTGTTAGTTCTGCTCCTCCATTTTGTCTTGTCATCTGTTTCTCCTCTCACCATTTTACTTTGGTCCATGCAGTGTTTGGTACATGTTGTTTGTTCTCATATTTGTAATTTCTGTGGGAATGTTATCACTGTTGTTAATGTGTTACCATGGTAATGGTGCTCTGTCAAGTTATGGCAACGCATTCAGTGTTTGTCTGCCAACCATATACTGTAGCTTGTGTCTGTGAACAACTGAGTAAATCAAATAGTCACTCACACACACACACACACACACACACACACACACACACACACACACACACACACACACACACACACACAGCAGGACACACTTTTGTCCAACATACCATACTCCACATTCCCATCTCCTTAATGCATGTGAGATGCAGCCTTGTTCTTCTTTCTTCTGCATGTTCCATGCTTTTGGTTTAGCATGGTTAAGCCTCTGAAAACACACTGGGACCCAATGAAATGTCATTTTTCTTATCTCTTCCTTTATCCAACTGGTTCCTTCATTTCTTTCTCCCCTCCCTCTCCCCCTTCCCATTGTCCCCTCAAGATGATCCCCCCTCTCCTGTCCCTGAGTGAAAATCGCAGTAAGCTGAAGCTCTACATCGACCACCTGACTGACCTCTGCCACGACCGAGACCCCAGCATCCTCAGTGACCTGACCCCGCCCGCCCACTATCACCACGCCAACCCAGCAGCCTGGGAGGAGGAGCTACACAAGTTGACTCTGGAGCAGGTAACAGTCGGTATTTAATGTCATAAGAAGGAATTCCCCTCGACCACAAATTGGGGAAAACCAAACATTCTTTCTCATTGATCGTCATTGTAAAAGAGCCAACTTCGTCGTATATTTTTTGTCATACAGAAATACTAATCTGGAAGTGAAAGAAAAGCACACCTGTTTCGGCGAGATGCTGGCTAGCGGAGAAGAACACTTGAAAAAGAAAAAGAGAGCCGCACACACTAGGAGCTCAGATGCAATAATAGTATAACCTAATAACCAACAATTTGACAGACAAGCTGTCTTCATCAGGGTATGATGAAGTTGGCTCTTTTACGTTGGTGCAGTGAGTTGGTCCAGTCGGGGTATGATGAAGACAGCTTGTCTGTCGTAACGTTGGTTATTAGGTTATAAAATGATTGCATCTGAGCTCCTAGAGTGTGCGGCTCTCCTTTTATTTTTCATACGGAAATACCAAAACATGCCAAAAAGCTGCTATGTTGTTCAATGTACATGTAACCTAGTCAAATCTACGAACCTATGGTTCATAATGCTCCCATGTAGCGAAATGGTGCCTTTGAGAAGAGTCCTGTAGCTTTAGGCTGTTCGGTACCGAAGAGTGGAAAATTGTGCCTTCAGAAAGTATTCATACCCCTTGACTTAATCCACATTTTGTTGTTACAGCCTGAATTAAAAATTGATTAAATATATTATTTTCTCACCCATCCACACACAATACCCCATAATGACAGTGAAAACATGTTTGATAGCACATTTTGGGGAGAAATGAAATACAGAAATATCTCATTTACATAACTATTCACACCCCTGAGACAATAATTTGTAGAAGCACCTTTGGCAGCGATTACAGCTTTGAGTTGGCTTGGGTATGTCTGTATCAGCTTGGCACATATAGATTTGGGGATTTTTCTTGCAGATTTTCTCAAGCTCTTAAGTTATACAGTGCCTTCGGAAAGTATTCAGACCCTTTGACTTTTTTCACATTTTGTTACGTTACAACCTTATTCTTAAATTGATTAAATAAATAAAAATACTCAGCAATCTACACACAATACCCCATAATGACAAGGCGAAAACAGGTTTTTAGAAATTTCTGCAAATGTATTAACAAAAAAACAAACGCCTTATTTACAAATGTATTCAGACCCTTTGCTATGAGACTCAAAATTGAGCTCAGGGACATCCTGTTTCCATCGATCATCCTTGAGATGTTTCTACAACTTGTTTGGAATCCACCTGTGGTAAATTCTATTGATTGGACATGATTTGGAAAGGCACACGCCTGTCTATATAAGGTCTCACAATTGACAGTTCATGTCAGAGCAAAAACCAAGCCATGAGGTCGAAGAAATTGTCCGTAGAGCTCCAAGACAGGATTGTGTCAAGGCACAGATCTAGGGAAGGGGTACCAAAACATTTATGCAGCATTGAAGGTCCCCAGGAACACTGTGGCCTCCATCATTCTTAAATGGAAGAAGTTTAGAACCACCAAGACTCTTCCGAGAGCTGGCCGCCCGGCCAAACTGAGCAATCGGCGGAGATGAGCCTTGGTCAGGGAGGAACCCGATGGTCACTCTGACAGAGCTTCAGAGTTCTTCTGTGGAGATGGGAGAACATTCCTGAAGGACAACCAACTCTGCAGCACTCCACCAATCAGGCCTTTATGGTAGTGGCCAGATAAAAGCCACTCCTCAGTAAAAGGCACCTGACGGCCCGCTTGGAGTTTGTCAAAAGGCACCTAAAGACTCTCAGACCATTAGAAACAAGATTCTCTGACCTGAATGCCAAGCATCACATCTGGAGGAAGCCTGGCACCATCCCTACGGTGAAGCGTGGTGGTAGCATCATGCTGTGGGGATGTTTTTCAGTGGCAGGGACTGGGAGAGTAGTCAATTTGATCAATTTTAGAATAAAATTGTAACGAACAATGTGGAAAAAGTCAAGGGGTGTGAATACTTTCCGAATGCACTGAATGGGGAGTGGTCAGCAATCCTAAAGTCCTTCCACAGACTTTCAATGGGATTCAAGGCTGGTCTTTGGCTGAGCCACTCAAGGACTTTCACATTCTTGTTTTGAAGCCATTCCAGCCTTGCTTTGGCTGTATGCTTGGGGTGATTTGCCTGGTTGGAACGTAAATCTTTGCCCCAGTCTGTCATTTGCACTCAGAAGCAGGTTCTCATCATGGATTGGCCTGTATTTGGCTCCATTAATTGTTCCCTCACCAATCTCCCAGTCCCTGCCGCTAAAAAGTATCCCCACAGCATGATGCTGCTACCACCATGCTTCACGGTAGGGATGGTGTTAAATGGGTGATGAGCTGTGCCTGGTTTTCTCCAGACAATGCTTTGCATTCAGGCCAACGAGTTACAATTTTTTCCCATCAGACCACAGAATATTTTGCCTTATGATCTGTCTTTCACGTGCCTTTTTGCAAACTCCAGGCGTGCTGTCGTGTGCCCTTTTCTTAGGAGTGGCTTCCGTCTGGCCACTGTCCCATAAAGCCCAGAATGGTGAAGTGCTGTAGACTGTTGTCCTTCTGGCAGGTTCTCCCATCTCAGCCAAGGAACTCTGAAGTTCTGTCAGTGGTCATTGGTCACATCCCTAACCAAGGTCCTTCTTGCCCGGTTGCTCAGTTTGGTGGAAACATTCAACACTCTAGAAATAGATTTATACCCTTCCCAATATATATGCCTCATCACAATTTTATCTTGGAGGTCTAAGGACAGTTTCTTGGACGTCATGGTATAGTTTCCGCTCTGACATGCACTGTCAACTGTGGCATCTTAAATAGACAGGTGTTTTTTTCTAAATCATGTCCAAATAATTGATTTGGCCATAGGTGGACTCCAATCAAATTGAAGTGACATCTCAAGGATTATCAAAGGAAATTGAATGGACCTGAGCAAAATGTTTCACTGTCATAGCAAAAAGGGTGTGAATACTGATGGAATATTTCAGTATTTTATATATATTTTAAACTGTCACTATGGGTGGGTGTGGGGTATTGTGTGTAGATGGGTGAGAGGAAAAAAAAAACCCATTTATTCCATTTTGAATTCAGACTAACACAAAAGTGGAATAAGTCGATGGGTATGAATACTTTCTGAAGGCACTAGCTATGTGTGTGAAACAGTTAATCACATGTAAGACATTTGACTCGTGGTAGTATATTCTGTTCGTAACTCCACTCACTAGTAACATTATAGTCTGTTTGTTGGTCTTGACTGCATGGTATCTAGCTAGCACTCACATGGCTAATGTTAGTGCCGGCATGAGGGAAGCCCTACAGTATGACGTTTTTCTAAGTAGTAATAACGCTTGAGAGCAGGCAATGTTGTAAAGGAATCTTCATGTACTTTTCTTAAATGTATACTGAACAAAAATATAAACGCAACATGCAACAAATTAAAAGATTTGACTGAGTTACGGTTCATATAAGGAAATCAGTCAATTTAAATCAAATCATGAGGCCCTAGTCTATGAATTTCACGTGACTGGGTATACAGATATTCATCTGTTGGTCAAAGATACGTTAAGAAAGGCGTGGATCAGAAATCCTGTCAGTATCTGGTGTGACCACCATTTGCCTTATGCAGTGTGACACATCTCCTTGGCATAAAGTTGATCAGGCTGTTGATTGGCCTGTGGAATGGTGTCCCACTCCTCTTCAATGGCTGTGCAAAGTTGCTGGATATTGGCGGGAACTGGAACATGCTGTCGTATACGTCGATCCAGCGCATCCCAAGCAGCCTCAATGGGTGACATGTCTGGTGAGTATGCAGGCCATGGAAGGACTGGGACATTTTCAGCTTCCAGGAATTGTGTACAGATCCTTGTGACATATGGTGGCGGATGAATGGCAAGACAATGGGCCCCAGGACCTTGTGATGATATTTCTGTGCATTTAAATTGCCATAGATAAAATGCAATTGTGTTCATTGCCCATACCATAAGCCCACCGCCACATGGTGCATTCTGGTCATGAAGTTGACATCAGAAAACCGCTTTCCCACACGTTAATATATATGTGGTCTGCAGTTGTGAGGCCGGACTGCCAAATTCTCTAAAACAACATTGGTGGCGGATTATGGTAGAGAAATTAACATTAAATGATCTGGCAACGGCTCTGTTGGACATTCCTGCAGTCAGCATGCCAATTGTACGCTCCCTCACAACTTGAGACATCTGTGGCATTGTGTGGTGACACAACTGCATGTTTTAGTGGATTTTATTTTCCCCCAACACAAGGTGCACCTGTGTAATGATCATGCTGTTTAATCAGCTTCTTGAAATGCCACCCATCAGGTTGATGGATTATCTTGACAAAGTAGAAATGCTCAATAACAGGGATATAGACAAATTTGTGCACACAATATGAGAGAAATATGCTTTTTGTGCGTATGGAAAATGTATATCTTTTATTTCAGCTCTTGAAACATGGGACCAACACTTTACATGGTGCATTTATATTTTTGTTCAGTAGTTTTTGTAATTGACTTACTTGGCTGTCACAATAGCAAATTATCATCTTAGATATGTTGCATAACTACTTCCAGTCTTTACCTGCCCTTGAACGGTCTAGGTATTTAGAAAAGTTGCTTATTGTTGGCTTGTCTATATGTCCTTTCTACTTGCCAGAGATCAGCTGGGGAGACAACCCTACCAAATGGCCCCAAGTAGCCCACGGCGAATCCCACCTACTTGGTGGAATCTCCAGTTTTGCATAAATATCCAATTGCAGAAGGATATTCTAGCTTTAATTTGGATGGATACAGCGCACTAGTCCTTACTACAAGCTAACTAGCAAGCTTTATGCAATATACATAGATAGTTAGATATAAACAAAAATGTATTGAGTAACCAGACCCCACAGCTTTCCATTTTCATTGCGACGTAATAGCCTGAAACCGTGAGGTTCGTCTAACCTGGTCCTTCTCCTTGGGCAGTTGATGAATCTTAATTTGGTGGTCCTTTTTCTCTGACTAAACAAAATGATACGCAATAGCTTTTCGGCATCTTAAAAGCAGGGCTTGCTAGTTAGTCTGTTGGTCCCTTTGGCTGAGAATCGTGATGTACATTCCATGCCACATTCTGTCTGTTCATGCAAACATTTTTACATTTAGAATGAAAATGTTTTTAGGTATAATGTAGTTAGTTGATTTAAGGCGACAAGTGCAGTACCAGTCAAGTTTGGACACCTACTCATTCAAGGGTTTTTCAAGAGTGTGCAAAGCTGTCATCAAGACAAAGGGTGGCTCAAATATAACATTTTGATTTTGTTTAACACTTGGTTACTACATGAGTAATATGTGTTATTTCATAGTTTTGATGTCGTCACTATTATTATACAATGTAGGAAATGGTACAAATAAAGAGAAACCCTTGAATGAGTAGGTGTGTCCAAACGTTTGACTGGTAGTGTATGTTACAAATAACCAAACAAGCATATCCACAGGCGGGCGAGGGTGCAACGTTGTTTTTAATACTGACTTGGACTATCTCTTCCTCTCTTGTTCCCTCTGTCTTTCTTTCCCTCTTTATCTTTCTGCACTCTGTGTTATCTAATGTTTTGATTTGCCTCAAGAAAAAATGGGGGTGGGGTTGGAGAAGTATGCTAACGCATTATCTCTCTTCCTTAGTTGGAACTGGAGTTGGAGTTGTGTGAGAAGGAGAGTGGGGAGCTGCAGGAATATGCCAATTCAGTGCTGCAGCAGATCGCTGACTACTGCCCTGACATCCTGGAGCAGGTGGTCAACGCGCTGGAGGAGTCCTGCTGACCGCTCACCTTTACAGACCACCTCATGACCCCGAATGAGCTTCAGGCAACCTTCCTCCCATTTATTCACACATGATCATGGCAGAGGGAAGACTGGGCGATTGTACTGCACCCCCACATGCCCAATTATCATTCCTGGGTATATTGACAAGCCTGAGGTCATGATGATGATGATGAACAGCCACAAAGTGGCCTAATGGTGGAGGGATGTAGCGGCCTGCCAGTCGTGGGTTGTGTTCAGTAGGGCACGTCATACCAAAACGTTTTGAAAGAGAAAACAGAGGTAGCACTTTCAAAATGTTTTCTCTGGATTCATCCCTACTGACACAACCATTGTTTTCTCTTTGAATCTAAACCAGTGTTTTTTCTGATTGGTGGAGTGTCGTGGAATAAAAATATTTAGGAACCAGTGATTTAAACCACATTTTTTTTGCTATTTTATTTCCTTTGATTGGCCTTCAGAATCTCCTATGTGAGTTACTGGACAACAAACCTTTTCCCTCAACTCCCCACCTAGATCTATTGCGAGAAACCCCTAGCTGAGTTTTGCTGACTAAATGTAAGGCTTTAGCTATGGCTGACGTACTGCGTGTTCTGTGAACGGCTCTTAAGACAGAGGGAAGAATCCTAACTTGAATTTCCACACACATTTCCCATTGACATCAATGTCTAATTTACGTGAAACTGAGGTACACTAGCTTCTCGAGTTAGGAGAGAGAGAGAGAGAGAGAGAGCAGTTGATTTGAATGGTTTTGCACACAGCACTCCCTTCTATATGAGGTATGCAATGTTAGTTTATTTTCAGTCATAGCCAGCATCCCAAATGATACCCAATTCTCCACATTGTATACTTATTTTGTCAAACGTAGTGCACTAAACAGAATAGGGTGTCATTTGGGATGCTACCATAGTGGCCTTTGAGCGTGCACAGGGATCAGTACTGGACCTAAATGAGGGACCTTTTTATTCCTCAGTTCTGTTGGTGCTACAGCATGGCATAAGACATCAATAAAGATCTAATCCACCAGTCACATGATCTCATCCAAAGTTTCTATAGATATGACTTTTAAAAACTATTATTGTTTCATTTTTTTTTATTGAATTACATTCCCTTAGATGTAATTGTTGCCCGTTCACTGCATCTGTCCAATGCTTCAAAGCTAACTATGGTTCTTAATGTAATGAGATTATAGGGAATCCTAGTTAAAAAGACATGACGGTCACTTCTCAGTGGGTTTGAACTTTTTAAAATCAGTTTGTAAATAACTCATCAAATACGTACAGTGACTATATAAAGGTAACCCAGTGGAAGATGTTGTGAATTCTGTTTAAAAAAGATATATATACAAGTGAGAAGCTAAAGCAGTGCAGTCCCGTGTGTCTCAATTTGTCTGCAGACAAGATGTATTTGACAGTACTGCCATAAGTCGCGAAGTCATGTTCTATAAATATATATACATATACAAAGTATGATGTTGACCATATGGATATATGCATTGAAATGTTTGCACAGAATCGTGAGGAGCAAGTCCCTTTGAACAAAGTTGTGGATTGTGTCCTCAGCTAAAACTGGAGAAATGTGTCAAATGTTTAATGTGTCAAATTAACTACAAACATTTTCAAACCGTGACTGTGTAGAGGGAGACTACTTTTTTGGCATTTATTTCTAAATGGTTCATTTTTTATATACACACTTTTGCCACATATGTAAACCTTTTACCCTTAGGTTCCAGGGTTTTGTTTTTTCATGTCTGAGATGTGAATGGGTGTTTGTGGGAATGACGCTCCCTAGACTGTGTTCCTCTTATGTTCTCTCACATAGTAGTCTGACCCTTTAGGACCGAGTATTCTCCAAACATGTTTGTCCTGTGGCCTGATTAGTGAGTTGTACTGTATAGAACAGACATCACTCTCTGCCAGTCTGGCATTTTGTAACTGCTATATACAGTGCATTCCTATACCAATCAGTCAATGTTTGAACAATAATAAAAACCTACAGATCAGCTTGCTCTCCAGGACCAGAGTTGGAGACTAGGTTACTGTTCAGGTTCTTTTATCCTGCCTCTTGTCTATAGGCCCTATGATGATACTAATTTTGAATCACATCCTGGCAATCCCAGAAGTAATGACTGACCTGACAAAATCACGAGGTCAAACCAAAGGGTTCCACTCCTCAGCTTTCACCTATCCAGGTCGTTAGAATATAGTTTGATTCTAGGAAGGAGGAACAGGGTCCTAGCCTGTGTATCCCTGCCTTTGCCTTAATGTCTGTGGACTCACCATTCTGTGATAACTTCATGTTTTTCATTTCGGAACAGTGCTTGCTGTTAAAGGGGCTACTACTACCAAAGTCATGGTTCACTTTTTTTTGCGTTTAAAGTTAATGTACTGCCTTCTGTGTTGATGAAAAAAAGTAAAACTATGTAAAAAGAAAAGATGAGTATTTGCATTTTGTATATGTATGTAAATAAATATATCCTATCAATCTTTGACTCTGGGGATTTGTTTACTGGAGCACCATGTGTATATTTATCAGCAGAATTAAGTAACATTTGTCTCTATTTTAATATCTGCCTCAATTGCTAAGAATGGTTTTCATTCTCTCAGACCCTGTCCTGCTGTTAATCCAGTAAGGAGATGAGGTCAAATGTGACTGACAAGCCCTCCCCTCAACTTCTGGATAGGTGTGTATAAGCAGTGACAGAAACTATAACGCCATGGTAGGTGGTAATCCACCATTTTACTTACATATGTATCAGGTTCAGATCAGCACACAAAGGGGATAGAAAGAGGGCCCGATTTTGTCAAACTGGTTGTGCAACCTCAAACCTATAGTCAATCTGGTCATAATTGTTTCTGGACCAGGCATATAATAGAGCAATAATGTTCTCAACACCCAGCACCTTCTGCCCTGGTTTTACAATAGGTAAACCACTTACTGGACGACAGAACTCAAATGAAAGAATTTCCCCCCAATAAACATTGTGCGTTTTTATTAATAAATATCACTATCGTATGAATATAAACATTTTAAATTAGCCTTAACACTCCAATATCTTTCCTTGGAGGCTTTACAGGAGAAAATATGTAGGTTATTGATATGTTGCATACAGAAATACATATTCTTGATAACCAAGGACAAGATAAAGGGTTTATTCAACCTATCGCTGAAGCATTAGATTGCTCAAAGATTTAAGTGTTATTTCCGATTGCGCCGACATTTGCAGCGTTTACCGTGAATGCAGTCTCCACTAACGTGGGAACAGTGCCTTCAAATTTCAATCATGCTGTAACAACTTCCACGATACAGATTGAATTGAGCCCAAAGTCTATTTCCACTCTCCATTCTAAAGTCCCCAGGAGGAAAAGGCAGTTTACCCCTGTCATATCCACACTGTTCATGTTGACAAGCTGGAGTAAGGCATATTACAATGTTTGATACAGTGGAACTCCTCAGGAATGGGAACTACCAATTAAAAAACAAAACACTTCAATTTGAAGTACAATGTTCTGGACTACAGCCATTCATAAAAATACCTTCATTAACATAAGCAAAATACTTCAGCTGAAGAAATCCCCTGCTCACACTTTCAAGCCAAGGCGTTAACGCCTTTGTGCAGTGTTAAGGACTGTGTTTGAACAGAGATGTTTTGCATGAGTCATGTCTATCATCAATACTGGTAAACAGTTAAAGGGAAAGTTTAAAAATGAGTTTGTTTTGCATGGAAAGATGCTGTGTAGTGTGGTTGTATCCCAGACAGTACAGTTTCTTGAATGGATGAGGTAGCTAGTCAAAACCTTATGTGATACAGGGACAGGATAGTTAACACTGAAATAAGAAAGCAATTTTACCAAAATAAGGGGTGGAATATTGCTGTGACAGTGAATGTTTAAAAAGGGTTTCCTTCTGCTAAAATTAAGTCACAGTATTGTAGCTATTAAAGATAATGTAATAGTCTACGAGCTGTTCCGCTCAGGTAATCTCTGTGGATGAAAAATATTACAGTGAAAACCCCACTTGGCAGTTCATCCCAGTTTGGCTTTCACCTAACTTTCTCACTCTCCGTCATCTGCCAGAGTCCCAGGTTTAAAACTTTAAGGCACGGGAGCTGCGTTATCCTCTCCAGGCCCCGCTTGGTGATTTTGGTACACCCATACAGGTCGATACCAGTGAGCTGCGTCAGGTGGTCAGCAATCAGCTCCAGCCCCTTGTCAGTGATGCGTACACACTGCCCAATGTTCAGTGTCTTGAGCTCGTGCATCTGGCGCACCATCCGGTTGATCCCGTCGTCACTGATGTGGCAGGAGCACAGGGACAGAGACTTGAGCTGGTACAACCCCTGGGCGATGTAGGCCAGGCTCTGGTCACCTATCTTGTCACAGAAGGAAACGTCCAGGCCAGAGAGCTGCAGAGACCCCATGGCCAGGTGCATGATGCCCATGTCACTGATGTTGTCACAGGACCGCAGGTTGAGGCTTGACAGGTGATTCATGTTCGACAAATGGATCATACCTGCGTCCGATATGCCTCCGCAGAAGCTGAGGTTGAGCACCTTGAGCTTGGCTAGTCCCTTGGAGACGTGTTTGAGGGACAGGTCTGTCAGTTTCTGGCAGTCCTGTAGTGTCATCTGCTCCAGTGAAAGGCAGCCTTCGGCAGCGCTTCGGGTCATCCCAGCCAGGTGACCGATGCCGACGTCTGACACATGCCTGCAGCTCCGCAAGTTAAGGCTCTTGAGTTTGTGCAAGCCCCAGGCGATGAGAAGAAGGCCTGTGTTGGTGATGTTACTGAGGCCTCCAAGTTCCAGCACCTCCAGGTTTTTGAGATACTGGGCAATCCTACCCAGGCTTGAGTCTGTGATTGGTTTGCAAAGGCTGAGGTTGAGGATTCGCAAGGACGGGATGTCTTGAACAAACGCATGTCCGAGGCCGTTGTCCGTGAGGTTAAAACAGCCACATAGGTTAAGGCTTTCGATGTTTGGCAGCCCCTGGATTACATAGCTTAGGCTTCGTCGCAAGCTTAGGATCTGGACCTTCCTAATGCCTCGGGTATGGAGGCTGGGGAACAGGGACGGGTTGGCCCTCCGCAGATGCAACTTCGCTTCCACCCCCCTCCACACAGACTTGTGATACGAAGCGTCCCTCCAGGCCGCACACACTTGGGCAACCCTACCTTTGTCCCTTACGTCCAAGTAACTGAAAATTATAGCTAAAATTTCCGGGAAGAGGCCAGATATGTGCGTTTCCATTTCAAACATGTTTGGAAAGGGAGAGGTTAGATAAAACTAACCAGGTATCCGCTTATTCGAGTAGGCTAGCTAACTGTTAGCTAGCTAAATTAGATAATGTTACTCAGGAAAATAACCTGTTCAAAGTCCAGCCATCTCTTCATAATGCATATCAAACAAGAAGTGTGGAGGTTGTGTTAAAATAGCTAGGTTATAATGATATTATTCTAATCAAATGAGATAGCTAGCTAGCTACGTCCTACAAAAACTTGGGATAGCTAACGTTAGTTAGCGTACTTAAAGGCGGAAAACAGTGACGGTCAGGCGACTCTACCCAATTTCAAGTCAGATGACCGCTGTCGTTCTTCAAACGGATCCAGTCGGTCGTTCATTTTCAAAACAAAAAGTAGAAATGTATTTATGAAAACCGCAGTATCTGTTTCTTCTGTGTCATCGATTAAAATACAACGTTTTTATTAGCATTTCGGTTCTGTTGTGGGATTCTTCCTGTGCTGCCTTTGTCTGACCAACCATTTCAAACTAGCTTGCTACGCAGAAACAGTCAGCAGCACTTCCTTGCTTTGGGGGGGTACAAAAACAATACACATAAACGATTGACATTAATACGAGAAAACGTAATAAAAGTAATAGGTCCAAATTAACAACATAAATATTAAAAAGTTAGACATGTTACACATAATCACTTTTCTCAGAAATTATAAAGGATTTTTTTGTGAACCACCCCTTTTAATTCTTGGTTTCGCCCAATTAGTAACAAGGGAGCTGTCCGCTGAAAGCGACTTGTGTTTTTTCTACTTGAACCACATTCTTTTAAATAAGTAATTTGTTATATAAATACACAATTTCATGAGTTTTAAAGTGAGTGCCCATACTCACGAATGGGCAGGAATGAACCATGTTGATAAATGTGACCTGGACCAGGGTACAACCCCGTTGCTTCATCAATAAAGACAAAGGCTAGTTATTATGCAATATTGTACAGCATCCCAAAGTTCACTTTTGGGATGTGGGATATTCGTTCTCACTCCTTGGTCGATTTTCACAACCTCTATTTGAATAACGTGTATACAGGCCTACAACAGCCAGAACATTTACTTCAAACCTCCTTCAAGTCACCTTCAGTGTCTGTCAGTAGGAAGTAGGGCCTGTATAACCAAACACAAACTCCTGATAGCATGAATGCTCTTCAAGGGTCATTGGAAACCAAATACTCCTTTTATCCTAATGGTCAGTTCACACCAGTGGTCAAACTCTGGTAAACACTCCATCTAAGGAGTAGGGGTGATGGTTTAGCATATGGTCCATAAGAAGAGTAAGAATATATTGAAATGCAATCAATCATCAAGGAACATTGTCTTGTGGGGGAAAGTGACAAAATGAGTGGTCCTTGGGAAAATGTGATGCAATTTTCATGAATCTATGTAAATGTGAATCTTGTGTGATGTGGGTTTTGTCCTATATTTTTATTTAATTTATTTTTATTTTTAATCCCAGCGCCCATCCCCGCAGGATGCCTTTTTTTCCCTTTAGGTAGGAGAGCATTGTAAATAAGAATTTGTTCTTAACTGACTTGCCTAGTTAAATAAAGGTTCAATAAAAAATGTAAAAAACGATTGATTATGAGATCCTATTAATGTCAAACTGTAGCATTAAGATTACTGCATAAATTGCTGCCAATAATCAATCAATGTTTTATTAATGCCAGGGATGGGCAACTTATTTGAAGACACCCCCCATTACATTTTTGTTGTTGTTGCAGAATTGCAGCAAACTTGCTTTAAAACTGCTACATTGTCTCTACACCACTTGGCAAAATGTATAGAATTGCACGAAATGAACTCTAAAACGTAGATTTTTTTGTGTGGCCTCAACCCCCATCAAAGTTGCCCATCCCTGATCTATGCCAAGGTACATTGAAGCTAATCTGGCTCATGGTGGCCCAAAGCTCTATTAAGAACCTTTATGTTGGTGTTTCCTTTATTTTGGCAGTTACCTGATAATGAGAGACAAGGGCTATTTCTTCACCTTTCCTTCTCACAATAAATTGCAGGCAAGGGTCCGACGGGAGGAACATTATATCTTCTCTGGCAATGCATTCTGAGAATTTAGTAAGCGAAAAGAGAGGTTGGTGAGGGAGGAAAGACAATACAGAAAGTTCCTATTTCAGTGTCCTCAACATCAAGTGTTGAACTACAATCTGTAGCATACTTTCCAATGATAGTATATATACATTAAACAGTATTACAGTGCCAAACATGCAGTAACGGTCATGCAAATGTATTATTAATCCACAATATTTACTATTACAGGTTGATCATTTGAGGTTGTGGGGCTCTTCCCTGCTGATCTCAGGTCAGTGTATGTATGTGAGAGAGAGCGTATATAACATACTATAATGATAAAATTATGGTTCAAACCTGTGTTCATGGGACTCTAAAAGCCAGGATTTGGATTGGCAATGGGCCCTATAGTGATGGAGAGGCTATGTTTTGGAACTGGAAGAGTGGGGAACCAAATGGGTATGGTAGAGAGAATTGTGTGGGGATGGACCAAGAAGGAAAGTGGAATGTTGTAGAATGTAGTCAGACATTTGACAGTGCTCTTTGCTACGATAGCGAGTCTAATTGGGAATGGGGATTTCACAAAACCACCAGCAAGACACACACACACACACACACACACACACACACACACACACACACACACACACACACACACACACACACACACACACACACACACACACACACACACACACACACACACACACACACACACACACACACACACACACACACACACAGTCTGCAGGAAGAAAACCAAGAAAAACAGTACGTGTACAATACATGCTCACATATCAAGATAACAATGACCACACATTCACATGACATTTTTCAAAACATTCTCCTGTCTGCGTGTTTGACGGGTGAACGTCTGCTCTCTGAGAAGTTCATTCTAGTCAAGAAGACCCAGATGTGAAGAGCTGCCCAGAGCAACTGCAGAAATCATCACAATGACCTGGTGAGTGTGAGGAACCAGTCTGAGAACCAGGACATCCATAAGATGGTGACAGGAGAGATGTTGATCAGCCTGTTCAGATACTCCTGGAGGTGGTCAGACCAAAGTAACTCCTCATTCAGGTACTGGAAGACAGAAGAGATCCTTGAACCTGATAATGCTGGGATGAATGAAAACTCAGAGACATGGGTGTGTGATTTTGTGATTTTCAACTTCCATTTGTCAGTCACTCAACATTGTTGGGACCATTAGAGAATTGAATTCATTCTCTCTCTTTATTTTGCACACAGATTGTGTTAGTGTGTATTATTGACTGATGATTAGAGTAAACATAGCATACCGTATGTGTATCTGATGGCATAAATGGTAGAACAAATGTCTCATACAACATTTGCCTGGTATTGACCCTCCTCTCTCTCTCTCTCCTATCTTTTCTGTCAGTACCTGTGTTAAGTAGGACGCAGCTAGCGAGAGTGGAGCTGACCCCTGACCTTCACTGATCCTGCCCTGGGCGCGGCCATCTTACAACAAGTGAGTCTCATCTCCTTTCATGAAGGGACTAGGTCCCTCAGAACGCACACATTATAGACTATGGCAAGAAGAGCTGGAGTGAACACTGGGAAGACTACTTGACGCTTCCGTACAGTGCCTTTGAAAAGTATTCAGACCCCTTGAATTTTTCCACATTTTGTAACATTACAGCATTATTCTAAAATGGATTAAATAAAACTATTTCTTAAGCAATCTACTCACAATACTCCATAATGACAAAGCAAAAAGAGGTGTTTAGAAAAGAACATCCAGCCAACTTGACACAACTGTGGGAAGCATTGGAATCCAACATGGGCCAGCATCCCTGTGGAATGCTTTTGACACCTTGTAGAGTCCATGTCCTGAAGAATTGAGACTGTTCTGAGGGCAAAAGGTGGGTGCAGCTCAATATTAGGAAGGTATACCTAATGTTTTGTATACTCAGCGTATATTCATGAAACCAATATTATTTCTGTGTCTCAGATAAAGGAACAACTGATGAGAAAGGGAATGTGGATGGAGAGATCTTCCACAAGAAGAATAGGGAATTTAGCATTAGGAAAAATGTATTTGTTTCTATTTATCCTTTATTTCCTTCCGTGGCCTCCTTCCCTCCCTCCTTCCGTGGCCTCCAACTGCTCTTAAACGCTAGTAAAACCAAATGCATGCTTTTCAACCGATCGCTGCCTGCACCCGCATGCCCGACTAGCATCACCACCCTGGATGGTTCCGACCTTGAATATGTGGACATCTATAAGTACCTAGGTGTCTGGCTAGACTGCAAACTCTCCTTCCAGACTCATATCAAACATCTCCAATCGAAAATCAAATCAAGAGTCGGCTTTCTATTCCGTAACAAAGCCTCCTTCACTCACGCCGCCAAGCTTACCCTAGTAAAACTGACTATCCTTCCGATCCTCGACTTCGGCGATGTCATCTACAAAATGGCTTCCAACACTCTACTCAGCAAACTGGATGCAGTCTATCACAGTGCCATCCGTTTTGTCACTAAAGCACCTTATACCACCCACCACTGCGACCTGTATGCTCTAGTCGGCTGGCCCTCATTACATATTCGTCGCCAGACCCACTGGCTCCAGGTCATCTACAAGTCCATGCTAGGTAAAGCTCCGCCTTATCTCAGTTCACTGGTCACGATGGCAACACCCATCCGTAGCACGCGCTCCAGCAGGTGTGTGTATCTCACTGATCATCCCTAAAGCCAACACCTCATTTGGCCGCCTTTCGTTCCAGTACTCTGCTGCCTGTGACTGGAACGAATTGCAAAATCGCTGAAGTTGGAGACTTTTATCTCCCTCACCAACTTCAAACATCAGCTATCTGAGCAGCTAACCGATCGCTGCTGCTGTACATAGTCTATTGGTAAATAGCCCACCCATTTTCACCTACCTCATCCCCATACTGTTTTTATTTATTTACTTGCTCTTTTGCACACCAATATCTCTACCTCACATCTGATCATTTATCACTCCAGTGTTAATCTGCAAAATTGTAATTATTCGCCTACCTCCTCATGCCTTTTGCACACATTGTATATAGACTCCCCCCCTTTGTTTTCTACTGTGTTATTGACTTGTTAATTGTTTATTCCATGTGTAACTCTGTGTTGTCTGCTCACACTGCTATGCTTTATCTTGGCCAGGTCGCAGTTGCAAATGAGAACTTGTTCTCAACTGGCCTACCTGGTTAAATAAAGGTGAAATAAATAAAAAAATAAAAAAAATTATTTACTTACACACAGAAAAAACAAATCACGTTGTTCCCTTACAGTAAGTTCAACATTACAGTGAATAACCAACCCTGAAACGAATGACCCTGCTTAAAGGATGGTGAAAATATAAAAAGGTTCAGACAAAAGAAATGAAAATACACAAAAAAAAGCTAAACATTACGACAGATTTTAGAATACAAACATGAACCTTCCTGATTTCAGATTGTGAAAAAAATATTCACTTTGGCTGCAGATTCCCTGATAATAGACAGATCATCAAAAGCTTTTATTCTGATCAAGTTCAGTAGTTTGTTTAGGACACTGAAAAATTATATATTTTGTGATCGTTATCTGTTTTTCTTAAGACTTGAATAAAGGGACATACTCTAAACAAAAGTGTATGTATGTATTTAAATATACCTGTATACAAAATGTAACAGTGAGGGAATATTTTAGAATGCAGATGAAAAGGGATAAAGTCCTGTCATGTTCTATAATGGTATGTACAGTACTCTCCAGGGTTGGGCTCATTCAGTTGAAGGCAATCAATTCGGGAAGTCAACAAAAATTAGGATAAAAAAACATTTATTTTCAATGACTTCTCAATAAAATGAAAAGTAAAATATCATTATTTAAAAAGTTTTAAAATGTCAATTTAAAATTCAAATCCCTTCCTGAATTGACTGCATTCAATTCAAATTGAGCCCAACCCTGGTACAGATTTTTTTGTGAGAGTGTTATTATTCCTATGTCAAATCAAATCAAATCAAATCAAATCAAATCAAATTTTATTTGTCACATACACATGGTTAGCAGATGTTAATGCGAGTGTAGTGAAATGCTTGTGCTTCTAGTTCCGACAATGCAGTAATAACGAACAAGTAATCTAACTAACAATTCCCAAAAAACTACTGTCTTATACACAGTGTAAGGGGATAAAGAATATGTACATAAGGATATATGAATGAGTGATGGTACAGAGCAGCATAGGCAAGATACAGTAGATGATATCGAGTACAGTATATACATATGAGATAAGTATGTAAACCAAGTGGCATAGTTAAAGTGGCTAGTGATACATGTATTACATAAGGATGCAGTCGATGATATAGAGTACAGTATCAACGTATGCATATGAGATGAATAATGTAGGGTAAGTAACATTATATAAGGTAGCATTGTTTAAAGTGGCTAGTGATATATTTACATCATTTCCCATCAATTCCCATGATTAAAGTGGCTGGAGTAGAGTCAGTGTCATTGACAGTGTGTTGGCAGTAGCCACTCAATGTTAGTGGTGGCTGTTTAACAGTCTGATGGCCTTGATATAGAAGCTGTTTTTCAGTCTCTCGGTCCCAGCTTTGATGCACCTGTACTGACCTCGCCTTCTGGATGACAGCGGGGTGAACAGGCAGTGGCTCGGGTGGTTGATGTCCTTGATGATCTTTATGGCCTTCCTGTAGCATCGGGTGGTGTAGGTGTCCTGGAGGGCAGGTAGTTTGCCCCGGTGATGCGTTGTGCAGACCTCACTACCCTCTGGAGAGCCTTACGGTTGAGGGCGGTGCAGTTGCCATACCAGGCGGTGATACAGCCCGCCAGGATGCTCTCGATTGTGCATCTGTAGAAGTTTGTGAGTGCTTTTGGTGACAAGCCGAATTTCTTCAGCCTCCTGAGGTTGAAGAGGCGCTGCTGCGCCTTCCTCACGATGCTGTCTGTGTGAGTGGACCAATTCAGTTTGTCTGTGATGTGTATGCCGAGGAACTTAAAACTTGCTACCCTCTCCACTACTGTTCCATCGATGTGGATGGGGGGTTCCCTCTGCTGTTTCCTGAAGTCCACAATCATCTCCTTAGTTTTGTTGACGTTGAGTGTGAGGTTATTTTCCTGACACCACACTCCGAGGGCCCTCACCTCCTCCCTGTAGGCCGTCTCGTCGTTGTTGGTAATCAAGCCTACCACTGTTGTGTCGTCCGCAAACTTGATGATTGAGTTGGAGGCGTGCGTGGCCACGCAGTCGTGGGTGAACAGGGAGTACAGGAGAGGGCTCAGAACGCACCCTTGTGGGGCCCCAGTGTTGAGGATCAGCGGGGAGGAGATGTTGTTGCCTACCCTCACCACCTGGGGGCGGCCCGTCAGGAAGTCCAGTACCCAGTTGCACAGGGCGGGGTCGAGACCCAGGGTCTCGAGCTTGATGACGAGCTTGGAGGGTACTATGGTGTTGAATGCCGAGCTGTAGTCGATGAACAGCATTCTCACATAGGTATTCCTCTTGCCCAGATGGGTTAGGGCAGTGTGCAGTGTGGTTGAGATTGCATCGTCTGTGGACCTATTTGGGCGGTAAGCAAATTGGAGTGGGTCAAGGGTGTCAGGTAGGGTGGAGGTGATATGGTCCTTGACTAGTCTCTCAAAGCACTTCATGATGACGGATGTGAGTGCTACGGGGCGGTAGTCGTTTAGCTCAGTTACCTTAGCTTTCTTGGGAACAGGAACAATGGTGGCCCTCTTGAAGCATGTGGGAACAGCAGACTGGTATAGGGATTGATTGAATATGTCCGTAAACACACCGGCCAGCTGGTCTGCGCATGCTCTGAGGGCGCGGCTGGGGATGCCGTCTGGGCCTATGTACTGGGACTCAGGTGTCTAAAGAGTCAATTTATCATTAAGATGACTGTACTCCTAAATCAATCACTTACGGTGTCAGTATCTTCACAGAGGACCCTGGCCAATAAACTCCAAACCCAGGATAGACAGGTTCAGTGAATGTGGTCTGGACACTGTGGAGGAGGGTCATTGTGTCAGAGACACTGTAAAAGGACAGAGTTCCTTCCTTGTGGTCCAGGTACATGCCTACTATGGAGGAACAGGGAACAGATATTTCAGTCTGAAGCACGTAAACTCCAGCTGTAATTATTATTTCCAAAGACAATCTGCCTACTCATCCCTTTATATGACACTCCTCTATGAGTGTCCCCCTCCGTCTCTACCTCCTAGTAGCAGGTTCCAGACAGACCCTCGTTACACAGCACCTGAGATTTGCGGAATCCTTCTGGATTATCAGGAAAGGGCTGGTCCTTTCCACTGTATGTTACTTTCCTCTCAGACAGACAGACTTTTGTATGTGATGTGTTAGGATCCACAGTGAGTTGGTGGGAGTCTGAGGAAGTTAGTGAAAAAAAAAAGTGAGTGAAATGTACTTTTCATGACACGTGCTGCTGTGTGTGTGTGTGTGTGTGTGTGTGTAACACAACAAAATGTATACTTAATTAATTTAGTGAAAAGGTCATTGGCAACTTACACTCAATAACTGGTTGTGCCACCTTTACCTGCAATGACTGCAACCAAACACTTCCTGTAATTGTTGATCAATCTCTCACATCACTGTGAAGGAATGGCCCAGTCTTCTTTGCAGAACTGCTTTAACTCAGCGACATTTGTGGGTTTTCGAGCATGAACTACTCATTTCAGATCCTGCCACAACATCTCAACAGGTTTTGGTCTGGACTTTGACTATGCCATTCAAAAACTTCAAATTTGTAGCTTTTTTTGTGCCATTTCTAGACTTGATTGTGTGTTTTGGAACATTGATTCTGACGAGTCCCCAGTCGCTGAAAAACATCCCCACAGCATGATGCTGTCCCCACCATGCTTCACCGTAGGGATGGTATTGGCCAGGTGATGAGTGGTGCCTGGTTTCCTTCAGAAGTGATGCTTAGCATTCAGGCCAATGAGTTCAATCTTGATTTCATCAGACCAGTGAATCTTGTTTCTCATGATCTGAGAGTCCTTTAGGTGCCTTTTGGCAAACGCCAAGCGGGCTGTCGTGCCTTTTAATGAGGAGTGGCTTCCGTCTGGCCACTCTACCATAATGGCCTGATTGGTGGAGTGCTGCAGAGATGATTGTCCTTCTGGAAGGTTCTCCCACCTCCATAGAGGAACTTTGGAGCTCTGTCAGAGTGACCACCTCCCTATTTAAGACCCTTCTCCCCCGAATGCTCAGTTTGGCCGGGCGGCCAACTCTAGGAAGAATTTTGGTGGTTCCAAACTTCTTCTATTTTACAAATGACGTAGGCCACTGGGTTCTTGTGGACCTTCAATGCTGCAGAAATTCTTTGGACCCTTCCTCAGATCTGTGCCTTGACACAATCCTGTCTCGGAGCTCTACGGACCTCATGGCTTGGTTTTTGCTCTGACATGCACTATCAACTGTGTGACCTTATAGAGACAGGTGTGTCCAATCAAGTTGTATAAACATCTCAAAGATGATAAATGGAAACAGGATGCACCTGAGCTCAATTTCAAGTCTCATAGCAAAGAGTCTGAATAGTTATGTAAATATGTATATCTATTTTTATTTTCTTTGCAAAAAAAATCAAAACAACTATTTTTGCTTTGTCATTATGGGGTATTGTGTGTAGATTGATGAGGGAAAAAAATATCAATTTTAGAATAAGGCTTGAATGTAACAAGATTTGTGAAAAGTGAAGGGGTCTGAATGACAGTCCGAATGCACTGTATTTTGGAATTTCGGTCCATTCTTGATAATCTCTAATCAATATCTAAAAACAGCGCACATTTTTTTCTGCGAACCTGCACATCATAATCTTCTCTCTTTTGTGGAACCAATTTGAGGGTCATGGAAAGTGAAACGCTTTTGCAGTAGTCTACTGTGTGGTGCGGGAATAATGACAAGCAAATCTGGGGAGCTTTGTGTTCACATTGCCTTAAAAAAGGGAACCGAACCAAGGAATTCAAGCAAATCAGACTTAGACTAGCTCTAGAGATGATCTCAGTTTGATTTGCTTCGGGGGCTCTTTTCAGTGGTTTGAGTTCCTTTGGGGTGTTCACACTGCACAAAATAATTAACTGCACTGAGTTCCCCAAAAATGTCTGAAATGGACTACGTGTCTCTCAGTGTCTGTTGAAAAGCAGACTGAACCAGGTTTTCCTCTAGGATTTTGCCGGTGCTTAGCTCTATTCCGTTTATTTTTATCCAAACAAAACTCTGTAGATGACAAGCATACCCGTAACATGATGCAGCCACCACCATGCTTAAAAATATGAAGAGTAGTACTCAGTGATGTGTTGTGTTGGATTTGCCCTGAACATAACTCTTTGTAATCAGGACATGAAGGTAATTTCTTTGACCCATCTTTTGCAGTTTTTCTTAGATGCCTTATTGCAAACAGGATGCGTGTTTTGGAATATTTTTTTATTCTGTACAGGCTTCCTTCTTTTCACTCTGTCATTTAGGTTATTCATTGTGTAGTAACCACAATGTTGTTGATCCATCCTCAGTTCTCTCCTATCACAGCCATTAAACTCTGTAACTGTTTTAAAATCACCATTGGCCTCATGGTGAAATTCCTGGGCAGTTTCCTTCCTCTCCTGCAAATGAGTTAAGAAGGACGCCTGTACCTTTGTAGTGACTTGGTGTTTTGATACACCATCCAAAGTGTAATTAATAACTTCACCATGCTCAAAAGGATATTAAATGTCTGCTTTTATTTTTTTTTTACCCATCTACCAATAAGGTGCTCCTGCGAGGCATTGGAAAACCTCACTAGTCTTTGTGGTTGAATCTGTTTGAAATTCACTGCTCAACTGAGGGATCTTACGTGGGGTAAAGAGAAACGGTCAAACATCTGGTTAAACACTATTATTGTACAAATGCAACTTATGTGACATTTAATGCAAAGTTTTACTCCTGAACTTATTTAGGCTTGCCATAACAAAGGGGTTGAATACTTATTGACTCAAGACATTTCAGCTTTTCATGTTTTATTAATTTGTAAACATTTCTAAAAACATAATTCCACTGTGACATTATGTGGTATTGTGTGTAGACCAGTGACACAAAATCTCAATTGAATCCATTTTAAATTCAGGCTGTAACACAACAAAATGTAGAAAAAGACAAGGGGTGTGAATACTTTCTGAAGGCACTATATGTAATGTAAATACACTGCTCAAAAAAACAAAGGGAACAATTAAACAACACAATATAACTCCAAGTCAATCACACTTCTGTGAAATCAAACTGTCCACTTAGGAAGCAACACTGATTGACAATACATTTCACATGCTGTTGTGCAAATTGAATAGACAACAGGTGGAAATTATAGGCAATTAGCAAGACACCCCCAATAAAGGAGTGGTTCTGCAGGTGGTGACCACAGACCACTTCTCAGTTCCTATGCTTCCTGGCTGATGTTTTGGTCACTTTTGAATTCTGGCGGTGCTTTCACTCTAGTGGTAGCATGAGACAGAGTCTACAACCCACACAAGTGGCTCAGGTAGTGCAGCTCATCCAGGATGGCACATCAATGCGAGCTGTGTTTGGCATTTGCCTGAGAACACCAAGACTGGCAAATTCGCCACTGGCGCCCTGTGCTCTTCACAGATGAAAGCAAGTTCACACTGAGCACATGTGACAGACGTGACAGAGTCTGGAGACGCCTTGGAGAACGTTCTGCTGCCTGAAACATCCTCCAGCATGACCGGTTTGGCGGTGGGTCCGTCATTGTGTGGGGTGGCATTTCTTTGGGGGGCTGCACAGCCCTCCATGTGCTCGCCAGAGGTAACCTGACTGCCATTAGGTACCGAGATGAGATCCTCAGACCCCTTGTCAGACCATATGCTGGTGCGGTTGGCCCTGGGTTCCTCCTAATGCAACACAATGCTAGACCTCATGTGGCTGGAGTGTGTCAGCAGTTCCTGCAAGAGGAAGGCATTGATGCTATGGACTGGCCCGCCCGTTCCCCAGACCTGAATCCAATTGAGCACATCTGGGACATCATGTCTCGCTCCATCCACCAACGCCACGTTGCACCACAGACTGTCCAGGAGTTGGCGGATGCTTTAGTCCAGGTCTGGGAGGAGATCAGGAGCATGCCCAGGCGTTGTAGGGAGGTCATACAGGCAGGTGGAGGCCACACACACTACTGAGCCTCCTTTTGACTTGTTTTAAGGACATTACATCAAAGTTGGATCAGCCTGTAGTGTGGTTTTCCACTTTAATTTTGAGTGTGCCTCCAAATCAAGACCTCCATGGGTTGATAAATTTGATTTCCATTGATAATTTGTGTGATTTTGTTGTCAGCACATTCAACTATGTAAAGAAAAAAGTATTTAATAAGAATATTTCATTCCTTCAGATCTAGGATGTGTTATTTTAGTGTTCCCTTCATTTTTTTGAACAGTGTATATACGGTCCAACACACAGCCTATTTCAGGTCCTGCATCTCCTTCCCCCCCTCCTGGATTCTCTGCTGGGATTTCTGCTGATTCTCTCCCAACTGCTTCTGCAGAACAATCTCCACAGTTATTGTAAAGAGTGTGTGTGTTGGCACTGAGTATTGACTAGTTAATGTTTTACTTTGTGCTTTATTAGCATGGATTCAGACTCTGAAGGATGAAACCATTATAGGCCTATATATAATATGTATTTTGAAAGTGTGAAAGATCTTGCATTGAACTGTTTTGGTCCTTACCTGTTTCTCAGTCCTTTCTGCTGCAACTGAGACCGTATCATGGCCTTTATGTTCATCCATCACACACAGCAGACTGATACACTTCTGATCGGTACGGCAGTAAACCTCCAACAGTTTCTCATGAAGTGAGCAAATCTTCTACTGTAGTTGTCCAGTGACATCAATCAACTTGTCTTTTTCCTGGGTTGAATTCATTGTGAAGTTTGAGGCGAGTCTCACAGTAAGAGGCCAGACACACCAGACAAGATTGAATGGCTTTGAGTTTTCTTCCATTGCAGACGTCACACTAGGGTGTTATCTGCCTGCTTGTTTTCATTTCTCTGGAAATGCTTGTGCTGCAGTGGGGGTTACTTCCTGGTTCTGTGTGCACTTAGCACAAGCAGGGGGTGTGGTGTTGGCTGAATCTAGTACTGAATGGAAGGAGACTAATGAAATCCTAGTTTTCCATAAAGCGATTCCAATAGCAAACTACACATGCTTTGGAGTACTTGGGGTACTCTCTCTCTCTCTCTCTCTCTCTCTCTCTCTCTCTCTCTCTCTCTCTATATATATATATATATATATATATATATATATATATATATCAATATATATATATATATATATATATATATATATATATATATATATATATATATATATATATATATAGGGAGGATGCGGATAGTGAGAGTGGAGCTGATCACTGATCCTGCCCCGGGGTCGGCCATCTTGCAACAGGTGAGTCTCATCTCCTTTCATGAAGGGACTGTGTCCCAGCAAATACACACATCGTAGACTGTGGCAAGAAGACCTAGAGTGAACACTGGGAAGACTACTAGGTGGTTGCTCTCTATAACAACTTCAGTTGGATGATATCATCTTGTTAGAGAGGCTGCGTTTTGCCATAGAGAGAGAATTCTATATATGCATTTATTAGACAGTCTGACATACTGTACACAACTGTTGTGAGTATTTGTTATAAAAAATCAACACTGTGCAACAACAGATGTAGTATGGTTCATATGTATGCCTATAGGTTAGAATGGTATATAAAGTTTGAATGTAGCCTACTGAGCAAGATCGGAATGCCATTTTTCCCAATAAAGCTTGAGTGTAAACACAGATGATTGATTCACTTTACATGACTCATAGAATACTTCATGTATTTATTTTACACAATGACATGTCATATACAATGAATAAAATGGTAGAGTTTGTTAAAATAATATTACATTTTCATAGTTTTACGTGAGGGGTGTGGGGAGAGGGAGGGAGAGAGGAGAGAGAACAACAGTCCAAACGATTTAACATTCAGTCTTAAACCATACTTCGACCGCAACCCTTAACTTGCCCTGGATATAGAAAAGGCCCACCAGCAGAAGCTCACAATTTCTTGATCACTAAATAGGTCTCAGTATACTCACAGATGATCTGGATAAAGGGTCTGTGGTCTGTGCAATGGTACACGTCATCCTACTGCCTTTTGCTGACAAATGACCGAATGACCAACTGACCATAGACCAGTGTCTAGAGGCAACTTCACCCTGGCTTTATAGACCAGTGTCTAGAGGCAACTTCACCCTGGCTTTATAGACCAGTGTCTAGAGGCAACTTCACCCTGGCTTTATAGACCAGTGTCTAGAGGCAACTTCACCCTGGCTTTATAGACCAGGGAGTAGTGCCCCCTAATCCTACATCAACGCCACTTTATAAAATCTAATATATAAAAAAAATGTTATTCATGAAAGCAAAGTAAATGTGCATTGTTTTATGTTTTAGTTATTTTTCAATGTTATGTTTTTCCTCAGTCAAGTGAGATTCAAGGTTCCCAATTCAGTGGCTTATAATGACAATTGGAACACCAGATGAGTAGTTTCATCTCTGGTAAATCTGCAGCACTGCCATGGCTTCATCCAACTGGATGAGGAGAGACTCTGGAGACTCTCCAGCAACATGTCAATCTTTCCAGTCAGGCTGGAGTGCATATTCTGGTTGAGCGGGAAGAGGCGCTCACCCAGCATTTGCTTCTGTTCCACTGGCCTGCTTCTTGGGGGCCCCTGGCAAGATTTGGTTGTGCCCCCACTGTGATAAATATTTTGCACACGGGCCCTGCTTGTCCTGCCTCTGTCACTAAATTGATCAACTGGACATTTCTGACAGGTAGGCCTAGTAAATAGCTTGCATAGGTCTGACAGTGACTGACATAACGAGGAAAACTGCTGCACACTACGACATTTCAAAATGGTGCCTTATGTATTCTACTATTTAACTCTTCACAGTAAAAACAACCAAACAAACAAAATAATACTAATAAATAAGCAGAGGCCCATGTTCTGACCGGCCGTGTGCTGAGTGGAACACATGCAAGGCGCTGCAGCCTGGAAGGTGGGCTTCATGGTCAGTTGCATGTACTGAAAATGTTGTGGCCTCATGACCTGGGTTGCATAGCGATGGCCGGGTCTCCTCTGCTTGTTTAGAGAATAAAGATTTTGTAACTACTCCTACCATTATCTTGAAAATAACTCTGAGTCTGTCTGTCTGTCTCAGATGAACTCAGATGGAATCATTATAACTTTTTTAAATGTATGTTTTGAAAGACATCATTTATTAATAATGTGTTAAATGTATGTTTTGGAATAGCTTGCATAGAAGTGGTTTGGTACCTGTTTCTTTCTCCTTTCTGCTGAAACTGTATCATGGCCTCTATGTTCATCCACCACAAACAGCAGAAAGATACACTGTTGATGAGTACAGCAGTAATCATCCAGCAGACTGCCATGATGAGGGAAGATCTTCTCCTGTAGTTGTGTGGAGGCTTCAACAAGCTTCTTTTTGTGCTTCTTAAAAGCAGGGGAATCATAGTGAGGCTGGAGGTGAGTCTTACAGTAAGAGGCGAGACACACCAGACAGGACTGGATTGCTTTGAGTTTTCTCCCAGTGCATAAGTCACACTCCACATCTCCAGGTACAGCATAACAGAGAGCAGGAGGAGTAGATCTGAGTCCTGTCTTCTTCTGTTTCTCCACTAATTCAGCCAGTAATATGTTTTTCTTCAGGACAGGTTTTGGGGTGAATCTTTCCATGCACAAGGGACAGCTGTAGTTACCTTTCAGATCATCCTGATTCCAGCAGTCATTAATACAGCCCATACAGTAACTGTGTCCACAGGCAGTAGTCACTGGATCCTTCAGTAGGTCCAGACAGATTGAACAGGTAATCAAATCCTTATCTTCTAAAGTTGCCTCTGCCATGTTGATACACAGACTAACCGACTGAACAGTGGCAAGAGTTTAGGGTGTTGTCTTTCTGTTCAGTTTCATTTCTCTGGAAATGTTTGTTTGACAGAGCTGAGTAACTTGCTGGTTCTGCTAGTTGAACCACATTGAGAGTTTGGCTGATTGCCAAAATATGGTCACAGATAGTACTGAAGCAAAGAGACTATTAAAACATATAAAACACGAACATAGTATTCCATATTTATGAAATTATAGTATTCCATACTGAGATATTCAATTAAGGAGGGGAGGGTCTTGCCGGGGTGGGGTTCATTGTAAATAAGAATTTGTTCTTAACTGACTTGCCTATTTAAATAAAGGTTAAATAATACAAACATGTATATAAGCATTGGGAAACAACAGACTAGATTGAGAGCACTCTACAAATCTAATACTTCAGTTTTATTATTTTCCTCCAGTAGGTGGGAGCAAAGTTATAGGTTAGAGATAAGACTTTAATGTATTTTGTCTCCAAGTAAAGACCTCCCTAAACTGAGCCACAATAGTAGAATTGGCGTTTCATCCCGCATTAAAATGGATGCAAACACACAGTACAAGTCAAAAGTTTGGACACACCTACTCATTCAAGGGTTTTTCTTTATTTTTACTATTTTATACATTGTAGAATTATAGTGAAGATATCACTCCGCGGTCCAACTCATTATCTCAATTGGGTTGAGGTCGGGTGATTGTGGAGGCCAGGTCATCTGATGCAGCACCCCATCACTCTCTTTCTAGGTCAGATAGCCCTTACACAACCTAGAGGTGTGTTGGGTCATTGTCCTGTTGAAAAACAAATGATAGTCCCACTAAACGCTAACCAGATGGGATGGCATATCGCTGCAGAATGCTGTGGTAGCCATGCTGGTTAAGTGGGCCTTGAATTCTAAATAAATCACTGACAGTGTAACCAGAAAAGCACCCCACATCATCACACCTCCTCCTCCATGCTTCACGGTGGGAACCACACATGCAGAGATCATCCATTCACCTACTCTGCGTCTCACAAAGACAGCGGTTGGTACCAAAAATCTCACATTTGGACTCATCAGACCAAAGGACAGATTTCCACCGGTCTAATGTCCATTGCTCGTGTTTCTTGGCCCAAAACAAGTATCTTCTTATTGGTGTTCTTTAGTAGTGGTTTCTTTGCAGCAATTCAACCATGAAGGCCTGATTCACACAGAATCCTCTGAACAGTTGATGTTGAGATGTGTCTGTTACTCGAACTCTGTGAAGCATTTGTTCAGGCTGCAATCTGAGGTGCAGTTGACGATATTGAACTTATCCTTTGCAGCACAGGTAACTCTGAGTCTTCCTTTTCTGTGGCGGTCCTCAAGTGAGGCAGGTTCATCATAGTGCTTGATGGTTTTTGCGACTGCACTTGAAGAAACTTTCAAAGTTCCAGAGTAAACTGTCTGCTACTCAGGCCCAGTTGCTAATATATGCATATTATTAGTATATTTGGATAGAAAACACTCGGAAGTTTCTAAAACTGTTTGAATGATGTCTGTGAGTATAACAGAACTCATATGGCAGGCAAAAACCTGAGAAGAAATCCAACCAGGAAGTGGGAAATATGAGGTTTGTAGTTTTTCAACTCCTTTCCTATTGAATACACTGTGTCTATGGGGTCATATTGTACTTCCTAAGGCTTCCACTAGATGTCACCAGTCTTTAGAACCTTGTTTGATGCTTCTACTGTGAAGTGGGGGCGAATGAGAGGGGAATGAGTCAGAGGTCTGCCAGAGAGGCATGAGCTGACCACGCACGTTCACATGAGAGTTAGCTTGCGTTCCTTTGCAATTCTACAGACAAAGGAATTCTCAGGTTGGAACATTATTGAAGATTTATGTTAAAAACATCCTAAAGATTGATTCTATACATCGTTTGACATGTTTCTACAGACTGTAATGGAACTTTTTTACTTTTTGTCTGCACCTAGTGATCGCGTGTCACGGAATTTTCGATTACTGGGCTAAACGCGCGAACAAAAAGGAGGTATTTGGACATAAATTATGGACTTTATCGAACAAATCAAATATTTATTGTGGAACTGGGATTCCTGGGAGTGCATTCTGATGAAGATCATCAAAGGTAAGTGAATATTTATAATGCTATTTCTGACTTCTGTTGACTACACAACATGGTGGATATCTGTTTGTTTTGGTCTCTGAGCGCTGTACTTAGATTATTGCATGGTGTGCTTTTTCGGTAAATTTAAAAAAAAATCTGACACAGCGGTTGCATTAAGGAGAAGTGTATCTGTAATTCCATGCATAATAGTTGTATCTTTTATCAATGTTTATTATGAGTATTTCTGTAAATTGATGTGGCTGAACATAACACGCCAATGTATACTGAGATTTTTTTTTTTATAAATATGAACTTTATCGAACAAAACATACATGTATTGTGTAACATGAAGTCCCATGAGTGTAATCTGATGAAGATCATCAAAGGTTAGTGATTAATTTATCTCTATTTCTGCTTTTTGTGACTCCTCTCTTTGGCTGGAAAAATGGCTGTGTTTTCTGTGACTAGGCACTCACCTAACATAATCGTTTGGTTTGCTTTCGTCGTAAAGCCTTTTTGAAATCGGACACTGTGGTGGGATTAACAAGAAGTGTATCTTTAAAATGGTGTAAAATACTTGTATGTTTGAGGAATTTTAATTATGGGATTTCTGCTGTTTTGAATTTAGTGCCCTGCACTTTCACTGGCTGTTGTCATATCGATCCCGTTAGCAGGATCTCAGCCCAAGGAGGTTTTAACTGACTTGCCTAGTAAAATCAAAATAGATTCCTGCAGTTAGTCTGGGTGTCTGGTTAAGGAAATGGGTTTAGCTAGGGATAGCTTGAGCTTACAATGACTTGGTGTTTAAAAGCTGGCATTCTATAGACAAGATGTGTGTGACCTGAGATAGCCTGTAAGAGTTTAGAACAATGCCTCATTGTCTCATCTTCCTGGCATCTGGGAAACTAAGCTGGGTTGGAAGTAAAACAACATCCCGTGTAGATAATAACTAGGAGATGGACCAAGATGGCTTATGGGAACTGACTGAGCATTTAGGGCCTATATAAGATCTCTGTTTTTTCATTATCAGTTAAGCTCTCGGCAACACAACTTAGAGTGTGTGGTCGACAGTTTAATTATTGCAATAATTAATCGATGTTGAAAAAGATGATTGTTTGGAAAGTTGTCCAAGTCTCTCTCAGTACTGAAATTTCCACTACACACCCCTATCTTGTCACAACACAACTGATTGGCTCAAACGCATTAAGAAGGAAAGAAATTCCACAAATTAACTTTTAACAAGGCAAACCTGTTAATTGAAATGCATTCCAGGTCCACCTCATGAAGCTGGTTGAGAGAATGCCAAGAGTGTGCAAAGGGTGGCTACTTGGAAGCATCTCAAATATAAATCTCCATCTTATAATTTCCACCCGGCACAGCCAGAAGAGGACTGGCCACCCCTCATAGCCTGGTTCCTCTCTAGGTTTCTTCCTAGGTTTTGCCCTTTCTAGGGAGTTTTTCCTAGCCACCGTGCTTCTACGTCTGCATTGCTTGCTGTTTGAGGTTTTAGGCTGGGTTTCTGTACAGCACTTTGATATATCAGCTGATGTAAGAAGGGCTATATATATACATTTGAAAGTATGTTTGGTTTTGTTTAACAGTTTTTTGCTTACTACATGATTCCATATGTGTTATTTAATAGTTTAATATCTTCACTATTATTATTCTACAATGTAGAAAATAGTAAAAATAAATAAAAACAACAGAATGAGTAGGTGTGTCCAAACTTTTGACTGGTACTGTATATGCACCTTAAAGCATTACATATGGATCCCTGAACTGGGGTATCAGCCTTCCGAGTGACACCCACAGAACACAACTCAAATAATACAGTCATAGGTCCTATTGCAGTACTATGTCTGTGGGAAATCGCCTCTCTAGTAAGCCTATTTAAGTATTGAACATTCATTTTGCACTGTAAAGAATTAAATATGGATTGGGGATACATGAAATGGGGTATCAGTCTACTCAGTGACGCACACAGGACATTACTCTGAAGAGTTTACACAAATATTAGCGCCATAGCTCATTGCAGGACATTTACTGTGGAAAATCTACTCAAGGAAAGGAAGAATACAGAATTCATTCAACACTATTCTCTTTCCTATGGTCATTCATTCTCTCACCTCAGTGAAGAATGGATAATATGTGAGAAAAATATATGCTCAAAAATAGAGGAAAAACAGTAACGATTGAAATGAATAAAAATTACTTAAAAATGGATTAAATTATGTATGGGTAACATTGACTGACTCAACGACTTTGTCTGAATAATTCATTAATTATATTATTGTTAGCAATTTTATTACCATAGGCCTACAGTTATCATAGACTACTACTAATAATATAATATAGCGAGTCATGCGTGCATACATGTATTTGTATGGGTGGTCCCAGGAAAAAGCTTATATTCCAGTTAAAGTACCAATCAGCAGTTGCTACATTTTTAAAAACTTTTTGGACCAATTGTTTCTTGAAGAATACAACTCGTCAGCTTAGTTTGACTGTCATACCCCATCAGAACCCAAAATAGAAGCTTGTTTAACTCCAATGTTTGTCAACAAAGTAAATGTAAAATAAACATGCCTCAAAACAAACAGCCTCAAAACGTGGTTAAAAAGATCATTTTGATATCATGGATGGTCAGTCCTTGCATCACATCAAATCAAATCAAATTGTATTTGTCACATGCAACAGGTGTTGACCTTACATTGAAATGCTTACTTAGAAGACCTTAATCAACAATGCAGTTTTAAGAAAATACCCCCAAAAAAAAAAGTATGAGATAATTAAAGAGCAGCAGTAAATAACAGGGGATATATACAGGGGATGTCGGTACAGAGTCAATGTGCGGGGGCCCCGGTGTCGAGGTAATTGAGGGTATATGTACATGTAGGTAGAGTTATTAAAGTGACTATGCATAGATAATAACAGAGAGTAGTAGCAGCGTAGAGGGGGGGGCAATGCAAATAATCTGGTTAGCCATTTGATTATCTGTTCAGGAGTCTTATGGCGCGGGGGTAGAAGCTGTTTAGAAGCCTCTTGGACCTAGATTTAGCGCTCCGGTATCGCTTGCCGTGCGGTAGCAGAGAGAACAGTCTATGACTAGGGTGGCTGGAGTCTTTGTCAATTTTTAGGGCCATCCTCTGACACCGCCTGGTGTAGAGTTCCTGGATGGCAGGAAGCTTGGCCCAGTGATGTACTGGGCCGTACGCACTACCTTCTGTAGTGCCTTGCGGTCGGAGGCCGAGCAGTTGCCATACCAGGCAGTGATGCAACCTGTCAGGATGCTCTCGATGGTGCAGCTGAGGTCTCTGACCTCCCTTTAGGCTGTCTCATCGTTGTCGGTGATCAGGCCTACAACCATTGTGTCATCAGCAAACGTAATGATGGTGTTGGAGTCGTGCCTGCTCGTGCAGTCATGAGTGAACAGGGAGTACAGGAGGGGACTGAGCACGCACCTAAATACACCCCTGTGTTGAGTATCAGCATGGCAGATGTGTTGTTACCTATTCTACCCACCTGGGGGCGGTCCGTCAGGAAGTCCAGCATCCAGTTGTAGAGGTAGGTGTTTAGTCCCAGGGTCCTTAGCTTAGTGATGAGCTTAAAGGGCACTATAGTGTTGAACACTGAGCTGTAGTCAATGAATAGTATTCTCACATAGGTGTTCCTTTTGTCTAGGTGTGAAAGGGCAGTGTGGAGTGCAATAGAGATTGCATCATTTGTGGATCTGTTGGGGCGGTATGCAAATTGGAGGGGGTCTAGGGTTTCTGGGATAATGGTGTTGATGTGAGCCATGACCAGCCTTTCAATGCATTTCATGGCTACAGACATCAGTGCTGCGGGTTGGTAGTCATTTAGGCAGGTTACCTTAGTGTTCTTGGGCACAGGAACTATGGTGGTCTGTTTGAAACATGTTGGTATTACAGACTTAGACAGAGAGAGGTTGAAAATGTCATTGAAGACACTTGCCAGTTGTCAGCGCATGCTCGGAAAACACGTCCTGGTAATCCGTCTGGCCCTGCGGCCTTGTGAATGTTGACCTGTTTAAAGGTCTTACTCACATCGGCTCCGGAGAGCGAGATCACACAGTCGTCCGGAACAGCTGAAGCTCTAATTCATGTTTCAGTGTTACTTGCCTCAAAGCGAGCATAGAAGTTATTTAGCTCGTCTGGTAGGCTTGTGTCACTGGGCAGATCTCGGCTGTGCTTCCCTTTGTAGTCTGTAATGGTTTGCAAGCCCTGCCACATCCGACGAGCCTTGGAGCCGGTGTAGTACAATTTGATCTAAGTCCTGTATTGGCGCTTTGACTGTTTGATGGTTCGTCAGAGGGCATAGCGGGAATTTCTTGTTGCCTGTAATCCATGGCTTCTGGTTGGGGTATGTACATACAGTCACTCTGGGGATGACGTCCTCGATGCACTTATTGTTAATACCAGTGACTGATGTGGTGTACTCCTAATGCCATCGAAAGAATCCTGGAACATATTCCAGTCTGTTCTAGCAAAATAGTCCTGTAGTTTAGTATCTGCTTCATCTGACCACTTTTTTATAGACCGAGTCACTGGTGCTTCCTGCACCAGTGACTCGGTCTATAAAAGGAGGATAGAATTATGGTCAGATTTGCCAAATGGAGGGCGAGGAAGAGCTTTGTACGCGTCTCTGTGTGTGGAGTACAGGTGACCTATATATTTTTTTCCCTGAGGTAAAACTGATTTATGTTTCCCTGCGTTAAAGTCTCCGGCCACTAGGAGTGCCACCTCTGGATGAGCGTTTTTTCTGTTTGCTTATGGCGGAATACAGCTCATTGAGTGCAGTTTTGGTGCCAGCATCGTTCTGTGGTGGTATGTAGACAACTACGAAAAATACAGATGAAAATACTCTAGTAAGATACTGTGGTCTACAGCTTATCATGAGATACTCTACCTCAGAGGAGCAAGACCTTGAGACCTTGAGACTTCCTTAGATATCGTGGACCAGCTGTTGTTTATATATATATGGATAGGCATATTAGCTACTCGTCGCCTGATCCTCACAAGGCACCCTGATCCTTTTCTGCGAAATCTCAGTTTCCTTCTCCTGTGAATGATGGGGATCTGGGCCTGGTTGGGTGTCTGTAGTATTTCCCTCCCATCCGACTCATTGAAGAAAAACTCTTTGTCTAATCTGAGGTGAGTAATTGCAGTTCTGATGTCCAAAAGCTATTTTCGGTCATAAGAGACGGTAGCCGCAACATTATGTGCAAAACAGGTTATGAACAACGCGAAAAAAAATATAATAATAACATGGTTGGTTAAGAGCCAATAAATACATAAATCTGGTAAATGGTCGCAGGTTTATAGCATTGTCTATGAATTTGAGAGTGCTTACATTTCTCCAGCCCCATCCCTCAGCTTTTTACAGAAATATTTTCCTTAGTATACATTTTGATTCAACACATTCGTTCATAAAGGTTAGTCTACTAGCCTATATGCTTATATGACCATTAAACACAGTTTAGTTAAACTTGAATGGATAAAGAGCAGGTGGTCCAAACTGGATATGTCTCTGTGGCTAAGGGTTATTGGCACTGAAATAATTGTACAGTAGGAAAATAGTCTTTATAGAACAATGTGTCTATATCACATGTAGGCTTGTCTGTTGTTTAGGGCCAAGCCAATAATGAATCATATTTACAGAGTGATTGCACAACATGTAATGGGGTAGCCTTGGCAGATCAGACCTGGGTTCAAATACTATTTCAGGTATTTAAATTACTTTTCAATACATTTAAAAACAAGTAATCAGATTGCCTTTATATGAAAAATCAAATAGTTGAATATTGGAATGTATTTGGGAATACACTTGGAAAGTATTTGGGAATACACTTGGAAAGTATTTGGGAATACACTTGCAAAGTATTTGGGAATACACTTGGAATGTATTTGGGAATACACTTGGAAAGTATTTGGGAATACACTTGGAAAGTATTTGGGAATACACTTGGAAAGTATTTGGGAATACACTTGGAAAGTATTTGAAAATAATCAAATACAATGATTCAAATACACTCCCATGCATTTAACCCTGCCATTTGAAAATAGTATTTGAAATAAGTATTTACAAGTAACTATTCAAATAATCAAATAAAAGTAGACCTACTTGTTTGGGGCTGTTTATTTAAAAATACTCAAATACACAGATTTTTTTTTTTAAATTACAAATACTCAAATACACACGTATTTGAACCTGCAGGCCTGAGGCAGGTATATAGTTAAATAGTCGTATTTTTTATGATAAAATATGTTTCTTTTTGGCCTATTGGTAAACTCGGGGATGCTGTATTCAGAGGACAATATTCCACGTCCACATTATTATTAATGCATATGGCCCGCTTGCACTTCTCCCCGCAATGTTCTGTGCACAGCCCAGCCCGACCCTGTAGCACGACGCCCTAATGTCAGGTGCGCTCTGCTCAGCATCCCTCCACCAGAGATAGCGAGGACAGATGCTGACTGGGAGAGACGCCAAATCCACCGCGTCACACGAATCATTCGCGATGGGTCAGACTCATAATGAAGACGTGAAATATTTATTCACATCATTTTATTCCCGTTTCAGTCTTTGGGGTCTCTAATTTAAACTTTTGTGGAGTTTAATTTGGCTGTCCTATAGCTACGGCTTCCTGGTTTGGGATATTGAGCTGAGTTGGGTTAGGCTGGACAGGCTGTTTCTATTATATAATGTATGTTTTGGACAATGGGTGCGCGTGGAGGGATTTCAGCGAGACTTTAGAGTCTGAAATCCAAACCGAAGATCAGATGAAAGGATGAGGTCTCTTTTTCCACCCAGGTCTCTCTGTATGTCTATCTAATTATCAACAGCAGGTCAGTGGAAGAAGAGGGGAGTATAGGAGGTGCTCACCTGTAGGCCTATATATTGAGGAGATGTGAGCCGCAATGTACAGTTCAAGCGGGACTTTTCAGGGACAGAGCGCCATTTCGACCAGAGCGCCATTTCAGGGAATATGGTTATGGAGGAAGAAACAGCCACACTCGATGGACGGCACAGGTTGTATAAAATAAAATGTGTCTCTGAGCTGAAATGGATTGGTTAAAAAGGAAAGCACTAAGCTTTTGCTTGGCTTAATGAAAGGTTTTGTGTTGATTTGACTCGTTGATTATAAGAAATAACCTTTTAGACTAACTAGACTAGGCCTATTTTAAAACTGGAAAAGGCAAAAGCGTGCTTCATGGCACGGGTTACGCTAGAGATATCTCCTCATCCTCGATCTAGAACTGTTGATGGATTCACTATATCCGCCATCCGGGGAACATCCTTCCATCCTGGGGCAGTGTATTGGCGCACGAACTGCACGCGCACTCAACAATATGCAATATGTCAAACCATCAAAAACTTGAGAAATGTATGCGAAAGCTTTAAAGCCTAATGCGATAGTTTTTGTAGTAGGCTAGAAATAACTTTAATGTTCGTATCAGTATAGCCAATAGGCTTAAAAAATATAATACAATCTAAAATGATTAGTGTTGTCACCATCAGCAATCTTAATATGTTCGCCAAATCCGTGAAGTGGCACATGGCACGGGACTGCTGTACATCTCCACGCACGAAAGAGGTCTGTGACACTGACGAACTGCGCAAGACGTTGAATAGCAGCAGGAGGAGAGGGAGGATGGCAACATGGAGTAATCCCTCTCCACTGGGCTAAAATATGCTTACCAACGAGTTACCTTTCCACCTGAAAATCTCCGGCCAGGCAGCCCAAACAGACGGGGCGCCGGGAGAGATGGAGCGATAGAGGGACCGGCGGTGGAGAGAAGAGAGCATGAGGTGTTTGTCTGTTTTTCAGGTCAGGGTGAGGATGCCGTCACTGAGGTGATGTGGCCTTCGTTCAGGTATGTAGCTATTCCCCGAGGAGCGAAGGAGGGAAAGAGTAAAGGGGAGAAAACAGTCCTTGAGTATAAATATGTATAACCCTTCAACAGTGTATTATTTTTGCGTGCGTAAAGTACGCTTGGATTATTTTATTTTATTTCGCATTCGCATTAGGGCATGCTATTTTATTAACAGAAGTCCCCGCATCTTAAAAGACAAAACTATTTTTTCATTACACATAGAATAAACCTTTTACAATTGACGTGTTGTATGCTGTGTTACTTCAAACATTTGATGCGTAATACAATTTGAATTAAAAGTGGTCGCCTAGTCTTTTCAAAATGTATTTTAATCTAATTGTAATTGTAGGCTATGTAATCTATATCAGAAAAGCTAGATCACTTCTCGAAAAATATGAGTGAGGCCTACAATTCAGTTTGATCAAATAAAATTACACAGCATTCTAAGTAGCCTAGGCTATAGTTAATTATTTTAAATTGGCTTCTCGTGCTTTGCAGATCAATTATTTCTAGGCCTACAAAAACCATATAATCACTTTTTAGTCCATTTGTAGGCTATAAAGCGGTGACTGAATGATGAAACTATATTTGTAAAAAATTATCAAGGTCGTTTAGTGGACGATTATAGGCCTACAGTAAACTACCCTCTTGGTGAACCCTCTCGTGCTCTCCTTCCAGGGTTAGTATTTCCAAATCGTTCTTAAAATAACAGCAGGTGGAGGAGAGTAGACTGCGTCATCATCAGACAAATGCGATTACCTCCAGCGTCGAGTGCATTCTAAAGAAAGGTGAACTCTGCCGCCCCCCTAGACACGCAGCTAGGCCTGCCGATACTCTTCAGAGCCTATACCTGCATTTTGGGGGGGAATTGGGCCTAAAGCCTACTGAATAATAACAAAAAGTATCTGACTGTTTTCTGTAGAAATAATATTTATTTATATGTATTCGTTAAATGTAGGCATTTTGATTAGCCTATACCCGATGTGAAAAGGCTCGAGTTAATTGTTAGGCCTACAACGGTATAATTTTTCTAATCGAAATATGCCTATAATACGAGTGAAAAGTCTGTTCTCGCCTAATAAAAATTGCTAACCAATTTCAGGGGCATTCTACTAACCATTGCAAAGAGCTTACTCATCTCGCATAATGTCAGAGGTCTCTTTCTTTCTTTCTCGCTCTGTCTCTTCTCTCCATCTCTCACTCAAAAAACTTTGCTCTTTAGCACTATTGATTTTTCCCGGAAGCTGGAAGACGAGCTCTGCTCTGGGACCCATTTGGAGCGTCTCAAAAATCACTTAGCGCATCATTCCACACAGCCGGGATCAATTCTGGAGCTGGGCAGTGGGTCGGCACCGCACGGGGCTGATTGTCTGCGTCTCTCTAGGTGTCCCAGGGATGGATATTTGTTCTAACCCGGCAGAAGGGACACAAGAGGATAGCAGATGGTCCAAGCGGATTAAAACCCGCCGGTGCGCGGTGCAGTGCATGAGGAGGGAGAGAGAAAATTGTTGCAAGAGGACATGGATATAAGAAACTCAAACATGAGGCAGCGCCTTAAACAGACCAACATTTTGTCACCAATTGCTCCACAGTGTCTCATTACTTAACGCATTCATACTGTGGCATATTGTGGGCTGATTTGAAGTAGTAGCCCAGTGTATTGAATGCATAGTTTACACTGTGTTGGATTATATGTTTTAGGTCTTTGTTGGAACACATAGATAGAGCATAATTGTTTTCTGTGTGGTGAGGGATACGTTCTGGTGTTTGAGAGAGTTCTCTAGTCATGCATTTCAAATTCTGCCTTTCCGCTCCCCCATGTTCAGTCCCCTTCACAGAGCTGAGAGATTTCTCTCAACCATCCAATCAGATATGTGAAGGGGAATAAACAAGGACAGAAGGTGGGGAACAAGTTCCTGGATTGAAACGCAGCCTTCCATGTGTTCTGTCCTGTCCTGCCCTGCATGGATGTAGTAGGCTACCCATGCAGCATGCCCTGGTGCTGGCCTGATGACTCCTCCTGTTCTGTGTATGGCACTGGTAGAATTCACTGTGACGGCACACTATCAGTGAATTACCATAGGGCCATAAACAGAGTAGAGAAAGAACCACATTACCCAATATGCATTGCTGACACTGTGCCCTACCCTCTTTACATTCTATACACCAACTGCATAGAATTCAGTGTTGATGAAGGTTTATGACCATACTTGGGTTTCAATGTCCGTGGACAGACAAACAACTTGCTATTCATACATGTAGTCTTCCTCATGCTTGTGCTGTCAGTTAAGACATGGCCTCCACTCGTCTTCTTTGCCCATTTTGGCACTAGCACATTTTTGCTTCTGTATATATCTGTTTGAGCAATCATGTGTAGTGCCAATATAGGAGGAGACAGACACTCAACTCTTGTCTTGTTGGTTTGTTTTCTGAGTGGACGGAGGTTGTGTAGAACGTGGAGTAGTGATACGTAGGTGATAGGTCCTGTCACAGATGTGCATTGTCACTGACTTGACGGAAAACCTGAGGGTGGGACCAATGACTTTGTCTCTTTAGATTCATAAATACTTAATGATCCCATTTCTTTTTCTTTCCTACGGACAAAGAGACAGACATAAAGAGGTGAGCTCTAGAGAGACCGCAGAAGATGATCTATAGATTTGATCAATGGTCTGGGTCCTCTCCAATATCTTGCTTGCTATGGAGGTCTATACTCTGTTCCAGAGGCCCTGAATCCTGGAACCTGAGCTGTAGCCTCAGGCACAGCCCTCATGACTCACATAGAGCCTGATGATACTCTCAGACTAAATGTATTCAAACCATTCCACAGCAGCCAAGTTCTAGTGCCTCCCTATGATGATCATTATTCTCCTTGGTGACTCCTGGGCAATACTACTGACCAATCGAGAGCTTGGGGCTATAAGGTTCTATATGTAAAAAGATGAGTCTGAGATAAGTGGCTTTAAAGTTTCAAACCCTCATTGGTTTGAATGGTGTCAGCAATTTTTATCTGGTATTCTTTTGAACTTGACATTAATTGGGGTATTAAGAGTACTACTATATAGGTAGATACAATTTAACAGAACAAGGCTATGTCAATAACTACTTTTTTGACAAAAATGAGGTTGAACCTTATAGTTCCAAGTTCTCACCATAACAATCCAGAGAATGTTCAGGAGTTGAAACCAAACTGACCAACTGAGGTGCTCCACCGATGTGTTTCTGATTCCCATGTTCTCCCCCGGTGTTTGGCAATGGTAGAACTCACACTGGTGGGCTAGTTGGATCCGGTGGTTCTAGACTTGCCAACAACTGACTGAGAGCTTCCCAGCCAGCCAGATCCACATGGTAAACACCCCCTTCAGACCACATGTTGATGGAATTAAAAGGCAATAATGAAAACCAGCAGGCAATGCAGCCTTTATTTGTTTCTGCCTATCATTTGGTGACCAAAGGATGGGCAGAAGAACAACCATCCCCCTTCCACTTGCTCTGACTCCTCTCTTCAACCCCCCCCCACTCCCTCCATCTCTCTCTCTTCCTCTCTCCCCCAGGTCCCAGGGCTAAGGCTCTCAGTAGCTGTGTGTCATCCCCCTGGGGGCATCTGTGCTACAATTTGATGATTATGACATACACTCCCAGAGTAACCTTACACTTCACAGAGGAGTGTGTGTAACACACTCAGCCTCAGGGGTTGTAACAGAGATCCATTCCATACTCATCCCTGTTAACCATTATCCTCACTGGAAAGAGAAGTGCATCCTATAGAGATTTGCCCCAATCAGCTAATCAATTTATATGCTTTCCCTGTTGTAGGGACTGGTTTGGCTGGGGCTGGAATATGGGGCTAGGATTGGAGTCAAATCAAATCAAAGTTTATTTGTCACGTGAGCTGAATAGAACAAGTGTAGACCATACAGTGAAATGCTTACTTACAGGCTCTAACCAATAGTGCAAAAAAGGTATGAGGAGAACAATAGGTAAGTAAAGAAATAAAAATGAAATAAAACAACAGTAAAAAGACAGTTGGAAATAACAGTAGTGAGGCTATATACAGACACCGGTTAGTCAGGCTGATTGAGGTAGTATGTACATGTAGATATGGTTAAAGTGACTATGCATATATATGATGAACAGAGAGTAGCAGTAGCGTAAAAGAGGGGTTGGCGGGTGGCGGGACACATTGCAGATTGCCCGGTTAGCCATTTGATTACCTGTTCAGGAGTCTTATGGCTTGGGGGTAAAAACTGTTGAGAAGCATTTTTGTATAGGGCTGGGATTAGAATATAGGGCTGGGGCTGGAATATGGGTCTGGGATTGGAGTACAGGGCTGGGATTGGAATATGGGTCTGGGATTGGAGTATAGGGCTGGGATTGGAATATAGGTCTGGGGCTGGAATATGGGGCTGGGTTGGAATATGGGGCTGGGATTGGAGTATAGGGCTGGAATATGGGACTGGGATTGGAGTATAGGGCTGGGATTAGAGTATAGGGCTGGGGATAGGATTGGAGTATAGGGCTGGAATGTGGGGCTGGGATTGGAATATAGGGCTGGGATTGGAGTATAGGGTTGGAATATGGGACTGGGATTGGAATATAGGGATTGAATATGGGGCTGGGATTGGAATATAGAGCTGGGGAAGGTAGGTAGTCTAGTGGTTAAAGCGTTGGGCCGCTAACTGAAAGGTTGCTAGATCGAATCCCCGAGCTGACAAGGTGAAAATCTGTCATTATGCTTCTGAACAAGGCAGTTAACCCACTGTTCCTAACCACTAGCTGTCATTGTAAATAGGAATTTGTTCTTAACTGACTTGCCTAATTAAATAAAGGTTAAATTCAAAAATATATATGGGGCTGGGTTGGACAGTGCGTGAGTGGATTTAGCACTGTAGCACTGTAACACTGATGTGCAATAGATTAGAGCCGATGTTGTCCCTGCAACAGCAGAAGGGCCTGCTTTAAATCCTGGGCTTTAGAGTTAGCCACCGCAGCGTATAATGAAACCAGCTCCCTGAGAGGAGGGAAGTAGGTCTTGATGATGTCCATTTTCTAAATATTGTGCACACTAATCAGCTTTAAAACACTGCAGTTCATCGGGTTCAACATGGAATTGGGAGGTTTTTCGTTCACACACACGCACAGTTCCTCTACGGTGTTGCACAGTTCAGAGCCAGCACCTGAGGGCATTACGTTGTCATAGAAATAGTCTAAACAGAGAAGACTACTGTAGGTCCAATTTAACACAGGGTTAAACTGATGTCTATGGACAGTGTGCTGCTGACAGCTGCTGCTGGTGATTAGACCATGTAGTCATGATGGAGGGGATCAAAGCTGTTTAGAGAGAGGGGGAGACACACACACTCTGACCTATATGGTGTCCCAAAGCAGACCCCTGGAGGGAGACCAGAGGAGGTTTATAGGGATGTAGGAAGTGTGCATGTGTGTTGTGCTAAAAACCCGCCCCGCCCGCCACTCATGGGTTATATGGAAGCAGGGCAAGAGGAGGATAAATGGACTTGGGAGTGGGAGAGGGTGAAAGGGGAGAAAGAGGGTGGATTATGGGTTGGAGTGTAAATGGATCCCATTATCAGCCACTCAGTGATGGTAGTACATAGAAGTGCAGGGGAAATGACTGTACAGCTGATCACACTGTATTCATGTCTTAATGCTGAATGAATGTACTTCTATGCTGCATGTCGGCCTATAGGAAGTGGAGGTTTTAGGTGCTCTAGTGATGCCTTCTAAATTGTCTCAAAGTGGATTAATAAAGATGTATTAAATTGTATTGTTGTATATTATAATATACTGTATAGTAACAACTGAACATAGAGCCTACAGAGTGACAGGTGGTTGGCAGGTGAGAAAGAAGGTAAGGTGGGGTCTGAAAGATGAAGTGTGGGGGGTGACAGATAAAAATAACAGGTTACACATTGTAACACACACACACACACACACCACCACCTGCACAATCACCACCTCTTCATCCTGGATGCTATCAATTTAGCCTGATTTAAATAACCACAATGCACTGGGGTTTCGGAGGAAGGGTTCCACCCGGAGGTCTTTATCCTAGACCTGCCTCAGTGAGTGCACGTACACACACACACACACACACACACACACAGGATTACTGTAATCCAGGGACATAGGGTATTTTTAGGTCTGTGCAGCCAGAGATCTACACTCATGATAGGCATGGAACACTGATCTAGGAAAACATGCACCAATGTTCTAAAAATCAATTAGTTGGGCCTTGGATTGCTTTTGTGGTTGAACTGAATAAACATGTGTGTGCACTGTTGCATTTCATACAGAATAAAAACAAAATAAATGCTTAAGAAAAAGGCAATTTGCTCATGTATTGAGGTTCATCTGTGTAATTCTGTTGAGGGAGAGCTTTCTCATCTCATTGGCCAGATATACTACTGAATTCTGCCACCTGGTGCTTGGGATGACCACAGCGAACACATAACCAAGACTAGAGAAACATAGATGAGAGATGCCCAACCCTACCCACCTGTCATATACACATATGAAAAAATAGGAGGGGTGTAAGTAATATGGTGGAAATCCAACCATGCCCTCTGAGTCAGAGTAGAGTGCAGCAGAGCAGACAGAGGAGCTCAGGTGAACTCAGGTAAGGAGACCCCAGGGGAGGCCTGATGTGTCCAGGCAACACTGTATAACACTCTGAGTGTTCTAAAGCACTGCTCTCAAATGGAAGTCACACAGCTTACCCACAACCTCTACTTTCAACATTAGCCCATACACACTCTAGTAAAACAATAATCTGCTTTAAAGGATCATTATCTGATGGAGAGGAGAGAGAGTGGAGGGGGGAGAGACAGAGTGAGGGGCAGAACCTGATTAGGGACCAAGTGAGCAGACAAACTCTCAGATCTGATGGAAAGGGGGTGGGAGGTGGGGGCACTGAGTGTGGATGTGCGACTGCTCTTCAAAAAGCCCCCCACATGCAAGCACACACACCAACTTGTTGAGTGCCATGGTAACAGGTATTGTTGCAGCATCTCCTGGGAAGGCCCCGCCAGAACGAATCAGTTGGAAGGGCATTTGATTTCCATGCCGGGCCTGTTTTTGATTTTGAGGGAGGTGCCAACAGTCTTCTTTATTAAGATGTAAACATACAATTTACACAACGTGTGGGGTTGGAATTTTAATTCCCATTGTTATAGAGCATTCCAAAAACATAATAAAAGGCACAACATAGGCCTACATACTCCTGGCCATGTTCTACGTGCTGATTTGGCCTGTTGGTGATCTGTAGGCTTCCTCATTAACTTCCTCATTAATGGTACATTGATCTGTAACTTAAGCACTATGGACAGCTCCGTATATTTGTAGTATGCATGGCCTAACTACATAAAATGGCGAAATACAGTAAGATTTCTAAGAAATGTAAATTATTTTACTAACAACACTCCTCTTAGCTGTTCATATCGACATATCCTTTATAATAGGCTAATGCAAATCTTTGATTGCATGTTCAAACCAAGGCAAGAATAATTCCGACAGTAATGAAGAAGATTGGGAATCATCCCAAAAGATTTGCCTCTAGTTCACAGAAGAATTTCCGTATGCTGCATGTAAAAAACGGCAAAATTTTTACCACATATTGCCGGCATAAGTCTTTTACACCTCCCATGCGCTAATGCCGGCACCACAATTGACGAGTGGGAGTGTGGGACGTGGGTGGGCGTCTTTTAAAAAAAATAAATCAATTTAATATACACCATCACAAAGAAATCCATTATTCATTCGTCCTAAGAAACATTATAATACTAATAAAATGAACTCTTGCCGTGATCGCCAGCAACCGTAGCAGTGGCTTGGACGAGTGGAATTTGAGCGGCACTTGTTGCAGCAGATGATGCATTCTTTTTAAACCAATTTCTAATATCTATTTTGAAGGTATACAGGCCTACTGATCACCGAGGCACACTGTTGTGTTTAACTAACGCTCCACCCACTACTAATTCGAAATGGCGGTAAAAAAGAGACGTGACTTCATGATGCACATGATAGGTGTACAACCCTGTCAGTCATAATTACTTGAGTCATATTTAATTTAACAAGACAATTCTTTTTTATAGGTAATTTAAACTTTAAATTGCCTTAATGTCATACATAAATCAGTGTTATAGCAAACAAAAAGTTTGAAAAAAATAAAGTTTAATTCAACTATGTATTTTATTAGGACGGGCCAGGAGGTATGGTAAGACAGGACAGGTCATAACATTGGCCCTGCTATCACCTCTCCCATCCAGAAGGGCACTTACAGTAAAGTAATGACTCTGGATCAGTCTATCTCCTCACCCCACATATTATCTACAGGTCAGGAGGGAAGACCTAAACAAACACACAGGTCCATCTACCACTGTATCCTGTAAGTGTGTGTGTGTGAGTAACCAAACTCCAGAAACATCCACAGAACAGCCGCTACACTTCTTTGACTAGCTTCATTGCACCACCTATTGGGCATAGTTAGAACTACAGAGACAGACACGCTGTTTGAGGAGAGCAGAGTTAATGAGACTGACTAGCAGGTGGGTCACAACTTTATCTTTGGAAAAGACGCAGAAAAAAATATGGTAAAATGTAACATTTGGTAAACTTGAACCTATTTGTTATTACTTATCTGCTTTGTTTACATTCAGAAAGTTTAAACATTATTTTGATATCTTTGGAAAGATTGAAAAGAAGATGTATTTATATTTTTATTAGATAATCTGTGTTCCTCTGTTACAACTTGATATTTTTGTAAGATTCTGATAAATAAAATACACCTCCTCCAAACCCCGCCACTTCAGACAACAGATAAAAATAATGGAAAATAGAAAACTCAAACCCGGCAACTGAGTCTGGCCTTGGGATATGAATCTGGTGGGAAATGATCATTTCTGCTTCTGTTCACAATAATACTTTATGTACATTAAAAAAAGAGCTTCTCAGCATATCAATTCTCTCAGACCAATGACGGCCCTCCAGTGAGGTCAGATGGCTCAGCAGAGGTCAGAGGACAGGGGTTAAAGGTCAGTCAGACATCATGGTTGTGGTGTTACCCGTCAGTGCTGGGCTATAGTTCCCCCACAAACACAAATCTGAGCCAGGTCTCCTGGTCCTCCTTCCCTCTGAGCCACATATGTCTTTGGGATGGTATGGTACGTCTTTGGTCTTCACTACCATAGATTAGTATCTGCAATGAACACACTCACTGTCACTTACAGGAACATACTGTAACACCAAATTACTTTACTGTTTATGTTCATTCCTGATTTTAGTGTGTATATGTGTATTATATGCATGAGAGTATGCAAATGCAGATGTGAGTGTATGTGTGTGAGTTTCCCCACCTGTAGTAGTTCGGTTTAAAGGGTCCGGTCTTGCTGAGGCCCAGGTATTTGCCCTGCTCATCCGTCAGCTCTGTGAGGTGGGCATCAAACGTTGGCAGGTGGAGACTGGCCACAAACTCATCTGAAAACACACACACAACCACACACACACAGTCACAGTCAACCCTGTCAAAACCTATGTAACAAGGCAGTAGGTAGGTGATGTGGTGTGTCTTACCCATCTTTTTGGGCAGAAGGTAGACGTCTTGTTTATATCGTCCCTCTGGGGCGTTGTAAAGCTCTATCAGAGCCAGTGCCTGAGTGCATTACATTACGTTATAGAAATAGTATACATAGAAAACATTTCAATTACAAAGAGACTGTGGATACAAAGGCCTGTCCCTTTTCATAATGCATACATGTAGCACTCCACAAAACACCAGTACAGCTTGTGTGTTTGCTGCGACCATGAGTTCCCCTGCTGTGTGTGAAACAGACAGACCTGTGTGGTGGCGGTGATGGAGAGGACGAAGGTGGGCACTGTGGAGCAGCTCAGATTCAACAGACGACCCTGAGAAAACACACACATACACATACCAGTGATCACACACCTGACACACACTCAGGCAACAAGCACACACACACACAGAGACACTCACTTCAGCCAGTAAGATTATTCTCTTGCCATCGGGCCAGATGACATGGTCCACCTGTGATCTCACTTTCTCCCAGGTCAACTCTGGGGTCCGCAGACTCACCTGACAGAGGAGAAACAGTCTATCAACCTCAAACACACACAGACATAAATGCAGACACATACAGATGTAGGATGTTCATTTGAGCCAGTTTTCTACAGCAGGAAAAGTATCCTGCATCAACAGGAAATGTGAATTATTACAGTGCCTCGCGAAAGTATTCGGCCCCCTTGAACTTTGCGACCTTTTGCCACATTTCAGGCTTCAAACATAAAGATATAAAACTGTATTTTTTTGTGAAGAATCATCAACAAGTGGGACACAATCATGAAGTGGAACGGCATTTATTGGATATTTCAAACTTTTTTAACAAATCAAAAACTGAAAAATTGGGCGTGCAAAATTATTCAGCCCCCTTAAGTTAATACTTTGTAGAGCCACCTTTTGCTGCGATTACAGCTGTAAGTCGCTTGGGGTATGTCTCTATCAGTTTTGCACATCGAGAGACTGAAATGTTTTCCCATTCCTCCTTGCAAAACAGCTCGAGCTCAGTGAGGTTGGATGGAGAGCATTTGTGAACAGCAGTTTTCAGTTCTTTCCACAGATTCTCGATTGGATTCAGGTCTGGACTTTGACTTGGCCTTTCTAAAACCTGGATATGTTTATTTGTGAACCATTCCATTGTAGATTTTGCTTTATGTTTTGGATCATTGTCTTGTTGAAAGACAAATCTCCGTCCCAGTCTCAGGTCTTTTGCAGACTCCATCAGGTTTTCTTCCAGAATGGTCCTGTATTTGGCTCCATCCATCTTCCCATCAATTTTAACCATCTTCCCTGTCCCTGCTGAAGAAAAGCAGGCCCAAACCATGATGCTGCCACCACCATGTTTGACAGTGGGGATGGTGTGTTCAGGGTGATAAGCTGTGTTGCTTTTATGCCAAACATAACGTTTTGCATTGTTGCCAAAAAGTTCAATTTTGGTTTCATCTGACCAGAGCACCTTCTTCCACATGTTTGGTGTGTCTCCCAGGTGGCTTGTGGCAAACTTTAAACAACACTTTTTATGGATATCTTTAAGAAATGGCTTTCTTCTTGCCACTCTTCAATAAAGGCCAGATTTGTGCAATATACGACTGATTGTTGTCCTATGGACAGAGTCTCCCACCTCAGATGTAGATCTCTGCAGTTCATCCAGAGTGATCATGGGCCTCTTGGCTGCATCTCTGATCAGTCTTCTCCTTGTATGAGCTGAAAGTTTAGAGGGACGGCCAGGTCTTGGTAGATTTGCAGTGGTCTGATACTCCTTCCATTTCAATATTATCGCTTGCACAGTGCTCCTTGGGATGTTTAAAGCTTGGGAAATCTTTTTGTATCCAAATCCGGCTTTAAACTTCTTCACAACAGTATCTCGGACCTGCCTGGTGTGTTCCTTGTTCTTCATGATGCTCTCTGCGCTTTTAACGGACCTCTGAGACTATCACAGTGCAGGTGCATTTATACGGAGACTCGATTACACACAGGTGGATTGTATTTATCATCATTAGTCATTTAGGTCAACATTGGATCATTCAGAGATCCTCACTGAACTTCTGGAGAGAGTTTGCTGCACTGAAAGTAAAGGGGCTGAATAATTTTGCACGCCCAATTTTTCAGTTTTTGATATGTTAAAAAAGTTTGAAATATCCAATAAATGTCATTCAACTTCATGATTGTGTCCCACTTGTTGTTGATTCTTCACAAAAAATACACTTTTATATCTTTATGTTTGAAGCCTGAAATGTGGCAAAAGGTCGCAAAGTTCAAGGGGGCCGAATACTTTCGCAAGGCACTGTATATGGATTATAATTCATTTACATTTTTGTAGGGGTTGATACATTTTCCTTAGGGGCAAATGAAGTCTGCTATTTAAAATAGGAAATTACAAAGTTTAGAATCCTCAGCAACAAGAGTGATCATATCAAGATCCTACATTTGTACACACACGCACACGCACACGCACATACGTCTCACCACGTCTATCTCAGTGTTGGAGTGTCCCATGTTACAGACGATGCAGCCGTTCTTCATCCTGTCCAGGTACTCTCTTGCTACCACATTCTTGTTGCCTGAAGACAAACACTGAGGCTTTCATAGTCAGTCATATACTGTCATAGCCTGTTATAACCTATCATAGCCTACCATAAACTACCATAGCCTATCATAACATAGCTAGCCTTCATTGTAAATAAGAATGAGTTGTTATTGACCTGTCTGGTAAAATAAAGGCAACAACAAGCTTAAATAGCTGATTCTAAGTTATTATATAGGGGTTAGAATTAGGGTTGGAGATGGTGTTAGGGTTAGAACTAGGGTTAGGGCTAGTTTCTGAACCCTAACCATAACCCCAACCCCAACCCTAACCCTAGCTTCATGTCCACATTCAGTTCTACCCTAACCGGAGCCTCAACCCTAACCTCTACAGCCTGATTTATACCCTACGTAGGCATGGAAGAACTACAAGTAGCTATGCAAAATGGCATTGCAATGCAGTTAATTCATAACTCGCAGAATCGGCAATTTGCTTAGCATTGTTGCATTGTTGCATTGTTGCATTGCGTACATAAGGTATAAGGCTAAACCCTAATTCCAGTTTAGTGTCCTTTTATCAAAATTTTAATTCTTATTTTAATTTACTTTGAACCAGTAAGGTTCTGGCTCTCCCTTTGACCAGTTCCGGGAAGCTCCAGCTCAATTTAACCACTGGTCATAACCTATCATTGCCTGTTATAACTTATCACAGTCACATTACAGGACCACTGAGAGGGTTGGTAACCTGAGAAACACTCCTACTGGAGAGTATACATTTACAGGTACATTTTTGGCATTAAAAGGAATAGAAATGTAATTCTATAGCTAACTCTTCAGAGCTGTAGTGTGTGAGAGTAAAGGCTTTCTCAGCCTACAGTCTCTCTATTGGACCATTCACATAACCTCTGTGGGTGATGACATCATGTCTTACCTGTGCAGGTGATGACCAGGTCCACCTGTCTGATGACCTCATTGAGCTTGACCAGTCTGAAGCCATCCATGCTGGGGTAGGGAGAGGAGAGATATACACAAATAGTTCAAGACCTGCTTCTGTCACCTACAGTACATGTCTTCTGTCACCTACAGTACACACACACACACACACACACACACACACACACACACACACACACACACACACACACACACACACACACACACACACACACACACACACACACACACACACACACACACACACACACACACACACACACATCATACCAGGCCTGCAGGGCACATATGGGGTCCACCTCCGTGACATACACTACTGAGCCCATGGCCTTCAGAGCGGCAGAGCAACCTTTACCAACCTGGCCAGAGGGAGAGAGGAGGGGGGGGAAACATACGTACACACAGATGGAATAAATACACAGAGAGAAGACTTTACACCTCGGTGTTTAATAGGTGCTAATAAAATACTGACCTCTCCATAGCCACACACCACCACCTGCTTTCCCCCAAACATCACATCTGTAGAGCGTTTCAATCTGGGGGAGGGATGGGAGGCCAAAGGTTACACACTCAAAAGTTCAAAGGTCACACACACAAACACGCATGTTGATTCTGCGCCTGTGTGTTTTCATATACGTACCCATCCAGTATGGACTCCCTGCAGCAGTAGAGGTTGTCAAACTTCTGCTTAGTAATGGAGTCATTGACGTTCATAGCAGGGACACACAGTCTCCCTGCCTTGGACAGCTGGTACAGCCTTCGGAAGAAGGAGAACACTGCTACCTTAGCACTACACATAGGCTTTGTCCTAAATGTCCCCTTTTAACTATGTAGCGCACTACTTTTGACCAGGGCCCTTAAGGGAATATTGTGTAAATTGGGACACAGACAAAGTATACCAGTATAATGATGTCACAAGTGTTAGCTTCTTTCATTCAATTTATATTGCCACATGATTTAATGAGCTGTCCTTATTCACACAGGTGACTCACATGAGTCACACAAGTTGTAATGACTAAGGCAAACAATAGGCTTATCATACCTGAAATATCCGTTGTTTTAGATAAGAGTGTCTTCTAATCTAAAAGGTATTTCACAACAATCAGAGACACGTGTGCTCCAATCCCACCTGTGAACCCCTGTGACACTCTCTTCCACGATTCCCTTGATCATCTTGAACATGTTGGGGTATTTCTTAAAGATCCAGTGGGTCAGGTCTCCCCCGTCATCCAGGATCTGAGAAAAACAGAATCCACCCATGACTGTATCCATCCGGATCATAGCTGTCTAATGTGAGAGCTAGGCCTGTACTGTACCACATTAAGAGAGAGACAGGTAGGTAGGCCTATACTGTACTGTACCATATTGGGCTGCCAGGTCTCCAGGCTGACACAGCGGTCAATACACCACCAGAAGTCATCCTCCGACTCCCCCTTCCATGCAAACACAGAGAAGCCTGAGAGCGACAGAGAGAGAATATGAGAGAGAGAGAGAGAAGACAGAGAGAGAAGACAGAGAGAGAGAGAATATGAGAGAGAATATGAGAGAGAATATGAGCGAGAGAGAAGACAGAGAGAGAGAGAATATGAGAGAGAATATGAGCGAGAGAGAAGACAGAGAGAGAAGACAGATAGAGAGAGAGAAGACAGAGAGAGAGAATATGAGAGAGAGAGAGAGAGAGAGAGAGAAAGAGAGAGAAGACAGAGAGAATATGAGAGAGAGAGAGAGAGAGAGAGAGAGAGAGAGAGAGAGAAGACAGAGAGAGAGAGAAGACAGACAGAGAGAGTGAAGAACAAACACCATTGTAAATACAACCCATTAGTTATGCTTATTTATTTTCCCTTGTGTACTTTAACCATTTGTACATTGTTACAACACTGTATATATTTATATATATACATATATAAAATATGACATTTTTAATGTCTTTATTGTTTTGAAACTACTGCATGTGTAATGTTTACTGTTAATTTTTATTGTTTATTTCACTTTTGTATATTATCTACCTCACTTGCTTTGGCAATGTTAACACATGTTTCCCATGCCAATAAAGCCTCTTGAATTGAATTGATTTGAGAGAGAGAGAGAGAGAGAGAGACAGAGAGAGAGAGAGAGGGAGAGAGAGAGAGCGAGCGAAATACTGCGTGTCTCTCACCTCCCTCAGCCAGAGCTGCAGCCACAGCATTCTGAGTGGAGTAGATGTTACAGGCTGCCCAGCGACACTGAGCCCCCAACGCAGACAAAGTCTCGATCAAGACCTACAGGTATGCACATGTATACACACACGCACACACGCAGTCCAATTCAGTATGTGCGTGATTCAGTGTCTGTTTGTGTGTGCATGTGTGTGTGTGCGTGCATGCATACTCACAGCGGTCTGAGCGGTGATGTGAGTGCAGCCCACTACTTTAGCACCAACCAGCGGCTTTTCGCCCCCTGATCTATTTCTCAGGGCCATCAGAGCTGGCATCTCTACAAAGACAGAGAAGGGAGAAGGAGAAATAGGAGGAATGGGGGAAAGAGAGAGTGAGAGACAGAGAGAAAGAGGGAGAGAACCTGACAGACCTTGAGTCATGTTTCCAACCTCTTTCTTACCTTACTCTTTACCACGCACGCACGCACGCACGCACGCACGCACGCACACACACACACACACACACACACACACACACACACACACACACACACACACACACACACACACACACACACACACACACACACACACACACACTCCATTCCCTCTCACCTTGTTCAGCAATCTCGATCTCCCTGCGTCCGAAGTCGGCCTGTTTGATGTTCTTGATGCAGAAGTCTTGATGTCCCTTAGAGCTCCTCTGCTGCCTGTCTCTAGGAGACATCTCATCCTCTGAACTGTCTGTGTACGACGCAGCTAAGGGTTTGTGTGTGAGGGGAGGTAAGGGGGTGATCAACATCAGGCACAATGAAACAGTCTGAATGCGATAAATTATCTAGGCCTCACGAAAGCTCTCATTTTACCAAATAGTCAAAAGTTAACAGCTGTGTGATCTTTCAGGTCTGAGGTTTAACTACATGCTACGTACAGTCTGGATTACCCCCCCCCCCATCCCCAGGGGACAGATTAGGAGTAAATGAAAAATGGTAATTCCTCTGAAGACTTTATCTCCTAAGGAGCAATGCCTTGGACTAATCTATATGTAACCAGCCCTCTGTTCCCCAGATGCTGTGACCACAGCCAGCTACAAGGGTCGGCTGTACACACAGACAAAACACACCATGCTGAAGAAGGGTTAAAAGCTGGGGGTGCATGTGTGGATACCTGAGCTGTAGCTGTCTGTGGAGGAATGGGAGAGGGAGCGGGACAGGGAACGACGCCCGGTCTTAGTGAGACGTTTGTTAAACTCCTGCTTCTGATCAGCAAACTGGATTTGCTGCAGAGAGAGAGAGAGAGAGAGAGAGAGTTACTTTTGAGGCAAGAGAAAGACAAGGTTAGAAGGACGCCAGGGTTATATCCACCGCATTGTCCAAGGCATTATATAAACCTCTTTTTTTACTCAACATAAGGAACAAAACACACAAAGGAGGCACAGATGATTCAGGAGGTTCAAGAGGTTCACATAGTTCTCTCACTCTCTCACCATAGCTCACACTCACACACCTTCCCTCTCTCCCTAACACACTCTTCATAACACGCTCACCGTCTCTCACTAACCCACTTTCATTCTCTTTCCCTTATCCATGTCTCTTTCTTTTCATAGTCCCCTTTTTTCTCTCCATCACTCTCCCCCTCTCTCCGTCTCACCATCCAGTGTGGTGGTTGGAAGGCAGGGCTGGTGGAGGGTTCCCACTTAGCCATGCCTGCTGTCTGCTCCCTCTGACACAGTCTATGCTTCTTTTACCCACTCAGCCTAGTTCAGTTAAGCCAGGTTCAGTCCAGTCTGTCCCCGTCTCTGCCTCTTATTCCCACTTGGTACAGCCTAGACCAATCCAGTCCAATCTCATCCAGCCTGGTAGCATAGTCTGGTTAGGTGCTAGGACTTTTCTTTTTAAAGTCGTGCACCACTCTCCCTAAAACTCCCCGCCCACCGGGCTCTGTTCTACCTAATACTCCATTCCAAAGTGACACACACACATCATCCTGGTCTCATATACTAAACGTAACATAGTACATGTAATTCCGGGATACTCAAATTAGTATTATATGTTACGTTTGGTATGGTTACATGAAACAGATGGTTACTTAAGGAAAAAATGAAAGTAGGGTGGTTGGTCTGGAGTATAACGTGAATGTCTAGCAACGCATCACGGACAACATTTGAACTAATTAGCACTTTTCAAGTACTTGCTACTTTGCAGCTATTTACCATGTTAGCTAACCCTTCCCCAAACCAAACCATAACTCTATCCTTAACCCTTTTAGCTAACCCTTCCCCTATCCTTAACCCTTTTAGCTAACCCTTCCCCAAACCAAACCATAACTCTATCCTTAACCCTTTTAGCTAACCCTTCCCCTATCCTTAACCCTTTTAGCTAACCCTTCCCTATCCTTAACCCTTTTAGCTAACCCTTCCCTATCCTTAACCCTTTTAGCTAACCCTTCCCCAAACCAAACCATAACTCTATCCTTAACCCTTTTAGCTAACCCTTCCCTATCCTTAACCCTTTTAGCTAACCCTTCCCCTATCCTTAACCCTTTTAGCTAACCCTTCCCCTATCCTTAACCCTTTTAGCTAACCCTTCCCCTAACCTTAACCCTTTTGGCTAACCCTTCCCCTATCCTTAACCCTTTTAGCTAACCCTTCCCCAAACCAAACCATAACTCTATCCTTAACCCTTTTAGCTAACCCTTCCCCTAACCTTAACCCTTTTAGCTAATCCTTTCCCTTAACCTTAACCCTTTTAGCTAACCCTTCCCCTATCCTTAACCCTTTTAGCTAACCCTTCCCCTAACCTTAACCCTTTTAGCTAACCCTTCCCCTAACCTTAACAGTTTTAGCTAACCCTTCCCCTATCCTTAACCCTTTTAGCTAACCCTTCCCCTCACCTTAACCCTTTCAGCTAACCCTTCCCCTATCCTTAACCCTTTTTAGCTAACACTTGCCCTATCCTTAACCCTTTTAGCTAATCCTTCCCCTATCCTTAACCCTTTTAGCTAACCCTCCCCCTATCCTTAACCATTTTAGCTAACCCTTCCCCTATCCTTAACCCTTTTAGCTAACCCTTCCCCTCACCTTAACCCTTTTAGCTAACCCTTCCCCTATCCTTAACCCTTTTAGCTAACCCTTCCCCTCACCTTAACCCTTTTAGCTAACCCTTCCCCTAACCTTAGCCCTTTTAGCTAACCCTTCCCCAAACCAAACCATAACTCTATCCTTAACCCTTTTAGCTAACCCTTCCCCTAACCTTAACCCTTTTAGCTAACCCTTCCCTATCCTTAACCCTTTTAGCTAACCCTTCCCCTATCCTTAACCCTTCCCCTAACCTTAACCCTTTTGGCTAACCCTTCCCTATCCTTAACCCTTTTAGCTAACCCTTCCCCAAACCAAAGCATAACTCTATCCTTAACCCTTTTAGCTAACCCTTCCCTAACCTTAACCCTTTTAGCTAATCCTTTCCCTTAACCTTAACCCTTTTAGCTAACCCTTCCCTATCCTTAACCCTTTTAGCTAACCGTTCCCCTAACCTTAACCCTTTTAGCTAACCCTTCCCTAACCTTAACAGTTTTAGCTAACCCTTCCCCTATCCTTAACCCTTTTAGCTAACCCTTCCCCTAACCTTAACCCTTTTAGCTAACCCTTCCCCTATCCTTAACCCTTTTAGCTAACTCTTGCCCTATCCTTAACCCTTTTAGCTAACCCTTCCCCTCACCTTAACCCTTTCAGCTAACCCTTCCCTATCCTTAACCCTTTTTAGCTAACACTTGCCCTATCCTTAACCCTTTTAGCTAACCCTTCCCCAAACCAAACCATAACTCTATCCTTAACCCTTTTAGCTAACCCTTCCCTAACCTTAACCCTTTTAGCTAATCCTTTCCCTTAACCTTAACCCTTTTAGCTAACCCTTCCCCTATCCTTAACCCTTTTAGCTAACCGTTCCCCTAACCTTAACCCTTTTAGCTAACCCTTCCCCTAACCTTAACAGTTTTAGCTAACCCTTCCCTATCCTTAACCCTTTTAGCTAACCCTTCCCCTAACCTTAACCCTTTTAGCTAACCCTTCCCTATCCTTAACCCTTTTAGCTAACTCTTGCCCTATCCTTAACCCTTTTAGCTAACCCTTCCCCTCACCTTAACCCTTTCAGCTAACCCTTCCCCTATCCTTAACCCTTTTTAGCTAACACTTGCCCTATCCTTAACCCTTTTAGCTAATCCTTCCCTATCCTTAACCCTTTTAGCTAACCCTCCCCCTATCCTTAACCATTTTAGCTAACCCTTCCCTATCCTTAACCATTTTAGCTAACCCTTCCCTAACCTTAACCATTTTAGCTAACCCTTCCCCTATCCTTAACCCTTTTAGCTAACCCTTCCCCTATCCTTAACCATTTTAGCTAACCCTTCCCCTATCCTTAACCCTTTTAGCTAACCCTTCCCCTATCCTTAACCATTTTAGCTAACCCTTCCCCTAACCTTAACCCTTTAACCTAACTCCTAAACTTAACCCTAACTCCTAACCCTAGCCGAGCTAATGTTAGCCATCTAGCTAGAATTCGTAACATATCATATGTTTTTCAAATTTGTAACATATTGTACGTTTTTCAAATTTGTAACATATAACATGAATTGTAATTCGTGACATATCATACAAAATGGGTGATGGACATCCACAAATGAATACATATCATATGAAACGGAACATGTCATACTTAATTGAGTGTCTCGGATTTACATACAGAATAATACAAAATTCTCTGAGACCTGGGTTGCACTCTCTCTCTCTCTCTCTCTCTCTCTCTCTCTCTCTCACACACACACACACACACACACAGAGACACATTTACAGTCTAATACTCCCCCCTCACACATGCACACCCACACACTGGTGTTAGGCCGTGGGTACACCCCTTGTCTTATGCGGTCCGAATGGAGCCGAGTTGGCAGCTCTTAATAGGATTAGCTGATAAGGGTCGTAGGTCAGTTAGAAGTCTGTGGAGCTGAATTCCTGACTTCAGATCCCCCACACCGGGCCACATTCCAATTCTACAACAATGCTGACTTCAGATCCCCCACTCAAGGACATTCCATTTGTACCGTTAGCACCCTTCCCCTAGCCCAGGGCTATTCAAACCTTGAGGTTTGCAGCACTGCTGGTTTTCATCCTTCCCATCTAATCTGGGTCTGTTTCTGATTTGTTGACACTTTCCATTTCTACCCATAGACCCTTTCCCTTCACCAGAATGTATCATTTGGTGAGGGCTGCACAATATTACTTATTTTTTAAATCAGAAACATACCCTGCCTGAATCACCCTCCAATGGTTAACGGGTGGATCATAAGACTCATAAAGGCCATATGTGCTGCTCAGGATCAAACTGTCCACTTACTACTTCGTTAAGAGCTGCCTCGTTAAGAGTTGCCTCATTAAAGGTAATTAACCTCACAGTCTTTCTAATGGTTTATAATGAGGGTCAATATGACTGCGTTTACACAGGCAGCCCAATTTTTTTCTTCTTTCGACAAATTGGTCTTTTGACCAATCACATCAGACCTTTTCACATCAGATCTTTTTCAAAGCTGACCTGATTGGTCAAAAGACCAATTCATGGAAAATATCAGAATTGGGCTGCCTGTGTAAACGCAGGCTAAGAAGCAGTTTCTCATGGTAAATTACTGTACTTCCTCAAGAGAGATTCTCACATGAATAGCTCACATTTCTGTCCTGTCCTATTCCTTGCGCATGGTGAGCACTCAGAGAGAGATGCACATAGAAAGTTACAGAATGTCAAACAAGCCCAATGTGTAACTCTAATCAGAGATATTTCAGTTATAAACCATTTGTATGCTATTTACTGGATTGTAGCCTACATGTATTTGTACTGTATTGCTGCCCTGTCTGAGCAGCTGAACTGAGACGTGGGATGGCTCATCTAGGCCAGTGTTTTCTACAGAGCTCATTTGTCCACAAACAAACTCACACAGGGCACCACCTTCCCATTAACGTTCTCCTATTTCCCCTCAGGAGTCTGAAAAGATTTGGCATGGGTCCTCAGATCCTCAAAAGGTTTTACAGCTGCAACATTGAGAGCAACCTGACTGGTTGCATCACTGCCTGGTACAGCAACTGCTCGGCACTACAGAGGGTAGTGCGTACGGCCCAGTACATCACTGGAGCTAAGCTGCCTGCCATCCAGGACTTCTACACCTGGCGGTGTCAGAGGAAGGCCCTAAAAATTGTCAATGACCCCAGCCACCCAAGTCATAGACTGTTCTCTCTGCTACCGCATGGCAAGCGGTACCGGAGCGCCAAGTCTAGGTCCAAAATGTACTAATGTACTCTGTACTAGTACCCCCCTATATAGCCTCGCTACTGTTGTTTTCACTGTTATTTTCCTTTTTTCTCTTTACTTATCTATTTTTTACTTAAAAATTGCACCGTTGGTTAGAGCTTGTAAGTAAGCATTTCACTGTAAGGTCTACACCTGTTGTATTCGGCGCACGTGACAAATAAACTTTGATTTGATTTGATGACAAAACAGCCCTGACCCTGAACCGCCCCTATTCCCTTCCACTAGATCCCTACAGCAGCTCTGCCCTATCTGATCCCTTCAGGTGTGAATACAACAGGAAGGTAGAGCCTTGGGGAAGGGGCTTGGGGTTGTTTCTGGTCAGCCTGTGGTGTAAACATACAAACATGTGAGACCCCATAGTAAACAATAATAATAACAGCTATAGCATGATAAGTACACAAACCATACAGGATGAGTTAACATTGTTAGGGAAAGGGAGGGGATGGATTTCGGAGGTAGAACTCTGTACAAACTGTAGAAAGACTGTAGAAATCACTGATCCTATGTACAGTCGTGGGCAAAAGTTTTGAGAATAACACAAATAAAAAATTTCACAAAGTCTGCTGCCTCAGTTTGTATGATGGTAATTTGCAAATACTTCAGAATGTTATGAAGAGTGATGAATTGTAATTAATTGCAAAGTCCCTCTTTGCCATGTAAATGAACTGAATCCCCCAAAAACATTTCCACTGCATTTCAGCCCTGCCACAAAAGGACCAGCTGACATCATGTCCGTGATTCTCTCGTTAACACAGGTGTGATTGTTGACGAGGACAAGGCTGGAGATCACTCTGTCATGCTGATTGAGTTCAAATAACAGACTGGAAGCTTCAAAAGGAGGGTGGTGCTTGGAATCATTGTTTTTCCTCTGTCAACCATGGTTACTTGCAAGGAAACATGTGTGGTCATCATTGCTTTGCACAAAAAGGGCTTCACAGGCAAGGATATTGCTGCCAGTAAGATTGCACCTAAATCAACCATTTATCGGATCATCAAGAACTTCAAGGAGAGCGGTTCAATTGTTGTGAAAAAGGATTCAGGGCGCCCAAGAAAGTCCAGCAAGCGCCAGGACCGTGTCCTAAAGTTGATTCAGCTGCGGGTTGGGGCACCCCCAGTACAGAGCTTGCTCAGGAATGCAGCAGGCAGGTGTGAGTGCATCTGCACGCACAGAGAGGTGAAGACTTTTGGAGGATGGCCTGGTGTAAAGAAGGGCAGCAAAGAAGCCACTTCTCTCCAGGAAAAACATCAGGAACAGACTGATATTCTGCAAAAGGTGCAGGGATTTGACTGCTGAGGACTGGGGTAAAGTCATTTTCTCTGATGAATCCCCTTTCCGATCGTTTGGGGCATTTGGAAAAAAGCTTGTCCGGAAAAGACAAGGTGAGCGCTACCATCAGTCCTGTGTCATGCCAACAGTAAGGCATCCTGAGACCATTCATGTGTGGGGTTGCTTCTCAGCCAATTTTGACTAGAACACAGCCATGAATAAAGAATGGTACCAACACATCCTCTGAGAGCAACTTCTCTCAACCATCCAGCAACAGTTTAGTGACGAACAATGCCTTTTCCAGCATGATGGAGCACCTTGCCATAAGGCAAATGTGATAACTAAGTTGCCGGGGAACAAAACATCAATATTTTGGGTCCATGGCCAGGAAACTCCCCAGACCTTAATCCCATTGAGAACTTGTGGTCAATCCTCAAGAGGCAGGTGGACAAACAAAACCCCACAAATTCTGACAAATTCCAAGCATTGATTATGCAAGAATGGGCTGCCATCAGTCAGGATGTGGCCCAGAAGTTATTTGACAGCATGCCAGGGTGGATTGCTGAGGTCTTGAAAAAGAAGGGTCAACACTGCAAATGTTGACTCTTTACATCAACTTCATGTAATTGTCAATAAAAGTCTTTGACATGTATGAAATGCTTGTAATTATACTTCACTATTCCATGGTAACATCTGACAAAAATATCTAAAGACACTGAGACAGCAAACTTTGTGGAAATTAATATTTGTGTCATTCTCAAAACCTTTGGCCACGACTGTACTAACCAGACCCATAAGGCTCTCTTCCTACGTAGATACTGCGGCTGTTGAAGCAGAATACACTCACTCACTGACTTACTGACATTGAATAGAAAGGTAAATACTGCCTGCACTTAAATGAGCTGATCTGATTCAAAGGACTACATCAACCCGACACATTTTTATAACACCAGTAGCCTTCCCCCTGAGAAAAGGTGCATAGCTGAGTATACTCAGAACTCAAACTGCTGCTTGATCTTTCACACACACGGAAGGATACGGAACTGAAGGGCCTCAAATCATAAGAGAGCACGAGTTAACTGAATGACGACACAGTCCCAAGAGAGGGATGATCTGAGCCACTGTGATTAAAGATGGACGGACAGATACATGTTATTTAATTAAAGGCTCTGATTTAAAAGTGTAGTTCACCGCAAATTATGAAATGACTTGTGTTTCCTTACCTTGAATGTACTCTATGGGCCAGGAGAAATTTGGATCCACACTCTGGATGCAACTAATCCACTCTCAAATAACTAAATCACATACAGCAGAGGTACCTTGATGAAAACCCTTCCTCAGAGCGCTCAGGACCTCAAACTGGGGCGAAGGTTCACCTTCCAACAGGACAACAACCCTAAGCACACAGCCAAGACAACTAAGGAGTGGCTTCAGGACAAGTCTCTGAATGTCCTTTGAACAGAGGTTGAACATCTCTGGAGACACCTGAAAATAGCTGTGCAGCGACGCTCCCGATCCAACCTGACAGAGCTTAAGAGAATCTGCAGGGAAGAATGGGAGAAAGTCCCCAAATTCAGGTGTGCCAGGCTTGTAGCGTCATACAAAAGAAGACTCAAGGCTGTAACTTCTGCCAAAGGTGCTTCATCAAAGTACTGAGTAAAGGGTCTGAATACTTGTGTAAATGTGATATTTCTGTTTCTTTATTTTTATGCATTTGCAAAAAATTCTAAAAAACAGTTTTTGCATTGTCATTATGGGGTATCGTGTGTAGATTGATGAGAGGAAAAAACAATTGAATCCATTTTAGAATAAGGCTGTAACGTAACAAAATGTGGAAAAGGTCAAGGTGTCTGAATACGTTCCTATTTCAGCCACACCTGTTGCTGACAGGTGTATAACATCGAGCCCACAACAATGCAATTTCCATAGACAAACATTGGCAGTAGAATGGCCTTACTGGAGAGCTCAGTAACTTTCAATGTGGCACCGTCATAGCATGTCACCTTTCCAACGAGTCAGTTCATCAGATGTCTGCCCTGCTAGAGCTGCCCCAGTCAACTGTAAGTGCTCTTATTCTGCCCTGCTAGAGCTGCCCCGCTCAACTGTAAGTGCTGTTATTCTGCCCTGCTAGAGCTTCCCCAGTCAACTGTAAGTGCTGTTATTCTGCCCTGCTAGAGCTGCCCCCGTCAACTGTAAGTGCTGTTATTGTGAAGTGGAAAGTCTTGGAGCAACAACGGCTCAGCCGCGAGGTGGTAGGCCACACAAGCTCATAGAATGGGACCAACGAGTGCTGAAGCGCATAGCGTGTAAAAATCATTCTTCCTGGGTTGCAACACTCACTATCGAGTTACAAACTGCCTCTGGAAGCAACTTTAGCACAAGAACTGTTCTTCGGGAGCTTAATGAAAGGGGTTTCCATGGCCGAGCAGCCGCACAAAAGCCTAAGATCAACATGCGCAATACCAAGTGTCGGATGGAGTGGTGTAAAGCTTGCCGCCATTGGACTCTGGAGCAGTGTAAACGCATTCAGTGGATGAATCACACTTCACCATCTGGCAGTCCGACAGACGAATCTGGGATTGGCAAATGCCAGAAGACTGCTACTTGCCACAATGAAAAGTGCCAACTGTTAAGATTGGTGGAGGAGGAATAATGGTCTGGGGCTATTTTTTATGGTTCTGGCTAGGCCCCTTAGTTCCAGTGAAGGGAAATCTTAATGCTACAGTATACAATGACATTCTAGATGATTATGTGCTTCTAAATTTGTGGCAACAGTTTGGTGAAAGCCCTTTCCTGTTTCAGCATGACAATGCCCCCGTACACAAAGCAAGGTCCATACAGAAATAATTTGTCGAGATCGGTGTGGAAGAACTTGACTGGCCTGCATAGAGCCCTGACCTCAACCACATCGAACACCTTTGGGATGAATTGGAACGCCGACTGCAAGCCAGTCCTAATCGCCCAACATCAGTGCCCGACTTCACTAATACTCCTGTTGTTGAATTGAAGTTCCGCAGCAATGTTCCAACATCTAGTGGAAAGCCTTCCCAGAAGAGTGGAGGCTGTTATAGCAGCAAAGGGTGGACCAACTCCATTGTAATGCCCATGATTTTGGAATGAGATGTTTGACAAGTAGGTGTCCACATACTTTTGGTCATTTAGTGTGCCTTGATACAGATTGACTGTAATAAAGAGACTAGTGACAGAGTCTAGAACAGAGATACCTTGATAAAGATTTACAGAACTAAAGATAATATAGAATACAACAGAGATACCTTGATACAGATGGACTGAACTGCCTTTTGTTCCTTGGTTTTGTTCAAGTTGACCAGGCTGTACACCTTCTTCATGCTGTCAGAACAAATGCTTTCCACCACACAAAGACTGTATTTAACCGTGGACTGACCGTGCTCGACTGTGACCTGACCGCGTTTGATGAGAAGGTTCAGGGATAAAGGCTTGCTAAGCTAACACACTGAGAGGCGCTACACCATATGCTCTCAGGCCCAGGTTACTGGTACACACAGTATGTAGGACCTTAATTTGATCCAGTTTGCTACAGCAGGAAAATAATCATGCAGCAACAGGAAATGTGAATTATTATGAGGATTATAATTAATTGACATTTTTTTTGTAGGGGTTGATACATTTTTCATTAGGGAAAATCAAGTCCATATTTTGTCCTTGACAAAGTGGAAATTACAAACTTAAAAAGCCTTTCTAAACTGTGAATACACTACAAGTTTGCATTTCCTGCCGTGCAGGGAAATTCTCAAATTAAGATCCTACACCTGTTAGAGGAGGCAGGTGAGAGGAGAGACAGAAGAGAGAAAAAGGAGTGTTCCAAAGAAGAAAAGAGCCTTTGTGAATTGAGAAGACGAGAGGAGCGGTTCCAGGATGGAGGGCTGGGAAATAACGAGAGAAGGAGGGGGAGGTATGGAGGAAGGGAGAGAGTTCATACAGGATCACTTGAAGCCTGTAATGAATATGAATAACGTTTGGAGTGTTCTCTGATTCCCAAGCATAAACATAAAAAACACAGAAGTGTGTGTGCATGTGAGTTTGTGTGTGTCTCTGAGTGTATCATAATTCCCAGCTAGCACATTTACTACCATGGAACTTGTGGGTACTCATAGAACCATGAGGAAACCTGTGGGAAATGTTATGCTGAAGTACTGAAGTTCCCCAGAATGTTGTTTCTTAACGTTTTCTGAACTATTTGAGAACATTCCCAATGTCAGACCAGTTGGAGAATGTTCCTAGAACATTATAATTTGTAAAATTAAATGTATCCATGTTTGAACTTTTAGGAAACGTTCTGTTAAAGTAATGAAATACCAAGATAATTTTTTTGTTGTTGACCATTTTCTAAGATTTTCTCAGAATGTTCCAAAGCCAAGCAACTATCCTGCACCATTCCCAGAAAAAAAGCATAGGACAACCATGCTCTTACCAAGCTCAAAATATGATTCTCAGAACATTATGTGCTACCTGGGTTGTGTCTGTGTGTGTCTAAAGGAAAGGTGTGGAAAAACAAACACAAGCATGTTCAAACACGGAAACCATGGACAATTAAAAACACACATAAACTGTGAGAGCTCACTTGTCCCGGTGACTACTCTTATTCTTGCTAGTATTGGAAGGGGAGCGCTCTCTCTCTCTCACTCTCTCTCTGCATGTTGGGAGTGTTTGGTGCATGCTGGGAATTGTATGAGCGAGTACGAGTAGTGTCTGGAGTTAGTTTTCTTGCACCCTATCACTCGTACCGGGCATCTACTCCACTCCTCTTACATGAGCAGAGAGCTGCTTTGGACTCTGACATTACTCTGCAGGAGCTGTCCACTGCAGTTATGCAGCTCTCATCAGGCCGAGCCCCTGGCATCGATGGTTTACCATCTGATTTCTATAAGAACCTTTGGGGTTCTATTATATCTATTATATATCTATTATATCTATTATATATCTAAGTGTCTCTCAAACAGGTTGAAAGAATATCTGGAGCTGTTGGTCCACAAAGACCAGTCTTACTGTGTACCTGACCTCTCTGTTGTTGATGACTTGTTTCTAATAAGAGATGTTTTAGACGTGTAAACTGTTTGATGTGAATGTGGGTTTGCTTTCTTTGGATCAGGAGAAGGCTTTTGACCGTGTGGACCACCTATATTTGTTCAAAACAATGAAAGCTTTTAGGTTTGGGGATGTTTTTTTTTGTCTTGGATAAGCTTACTGTATGCTGGGGCCTCATGTATGGGGGAGGTGGGGGGTGGTTTGAGCTGCCGCATCCCCATCCAAAGGGGTATAAGGCAGGTATGCCCAATTTCAGGTTAGTTATCTTGTCTGGCAATTGAACCAATGATTCATTTTTAAGAGCGAGGCTTACTGGTTTCTCTGTGCCAGGGGTTATGAAGGGTCCCACGATAGCACTGTCTGCATATGCCGATGACATGACAGTTTTTATTACAGAGGGTGAGGATTTTAAGGTTCTCTCAAACGCTTTAAAGGTGTATGAGGGGGCCTCCTCGTCTAGAGTTAATTGGGAAAAGAGTGAATTGCTGTGGGCAGGTCATTTTCAGATAGGGTCCGCTCCACGGTTAGCCGGGGGGCTTCAGTGGGGCAGAGACGGCATGAAGACTTTTTTCTTTCTTTCTAGGCTCTGAGGTCTTTCAAAAAAATAACTTGAAGTGTGTGGTGGAGAAGGTGTGTGCCAGATTGTCTGGGTGTAAATGGGATGCTACCCCCGCTGTCTTATAGGGGAGGGGTGCTGGCATCCAATAACCTAGCTACCTCTACCCTGTGGCACAGACTAATGATTTTACAGCCACTGTGGGGTCTGATACAAGAGCTTCAGAGGACCCTTGTCAATTTTTTCTGGTCTGGACAACATTTGATTAAGGTTGCAGCCCTGTACCTGCCACAAAGGTTGGCAAGGCCTGGTGGACATTTCTTCTAGGATCATGGCATTCAGGCTTCAAGCAGCCCAGGGACTGTTGTACAGTGATGGTTCTAGCTGGGTCGACTCAGCCTACACATTGATGAGGAAAGTGGGCTGTTTGGGTTTAGACAAGCACCTTTTCTTCTTAAAGCTAGAGGGGGTGATTTGTCTGGCCTGACTACATTCTATGAGTCTGTTATGCAGGCTTGGAGAGTTTTCGACATGTCCCGTAAGGCCAGCACCCCACCAGGGATGTGGCTTTATGAAGAGCCTATTTTTTAATAACACTGTCATCCAGTCCTGTGCTATGGGTTCAGCCAGCCTACGTTCATGCCTGTTAGGTGTGGGGTGTACCAAGCTGGGTCATCTGATACGGAGCAGGAGCAGATCGTTGGAAGAGCTGGGAGAAAGAGCGGGGATCCAATCATCTCGGCTACTGAGGATGGTCTTAGCTGAGGCCTGCAATTCCTTGCCAGTACTTCATCGGCAGTATGTGACTGATACTTACAATTCTCATCGGTGGACGGAGGGTCTGGATTATGTGTTCCCTGTGCTGAATGTTACTGCTGCTGCAGGGGCATTAGAAGAGGACGTGGGGATGCTGCTTTCCTTCAATATCCTGGAGATGGGGGAGTTCAAAGCAGTGGGAAAGAAGGCCATGTACATAATGGGTAAAAGTGTCCCGTGCTTCTACCCTGGAAGGGGTCAAATCTATGAGGTGGGCAGGTGGGTTTGGTCCAGGTGTCTCCCCAAAAGGCTGTTGACGGTCTTAATTTAAACTGCCTATTGATAAGAGGACAGCTGACCTCCAATTGAGGATAATACATGGAGCTATAGCCACCAATATTCATCTGGTACACCTGGATCCTACTGTTGGGGAGGGATTTCCATTCTGTGCTGAGTCTAAAACTCTGGCACATCTATTCTTAGAGTGTCCCAGGTTGGTTGGGATGATTGACCTGATCACTAGTTGGTTCTCAGCTCTGGGAGAGGTTTTCTCTTCCCAATTGATTATATTTGGGCCAAAGTACAGGTTTAGTCAAAGGGGTATAGTTATCTTGCTTAACTTTGTGTCAGGGACAGTTAAATTAGCAATTTGGAAGACACGAAAGAACAGTATTCGGAGACAGGGGTCTGTGGATGTGGTGGGATTGCTGGAGGGGATGTTGGCAGCGAGACTGAGGTTTGAGTTTGCCTATTACAAAATGGTTAATAGCATTGGGCTGTTTATGAGTATATGGGGTATGCAGAGGCTGTTGTGTTTAGTTACTGTAGAGGAAGATTTGGTGTTGTGTGTTTAATTGATGTTTAACCATGATTTTGCTCGTTTGAGTGTTTATTGTGTTGTGGGTTCCCAGACTCAATAAAGTTTTTTTTGACTCAAAACTCTCTCTCCCAAGAATTCAACCATCTACACACATAATTTCCATGATGCTTTGCTCATACCAACTAAGGTAAGTAAGGAGGTGCGAAAGGTTTAACCTTAATGTACATCTCCTCTTACATTCATTTTCCCCATTATGAACAACAGTCCTGTGAAGGTGACAGTGAGCCCCACGGGGAAATCTGCTGGGATCTGATGTGCTGTACGCCTTTCACCTTTAGGAATGTGGCCATTTCTTGTGGCACAAGCTGCGTACCATTGTCACTAACGAGTTGGAGTGGCGATCCGAACCGACAGTAGCAGACCTTATGATGGAAACCTCTGGACACTTGCTATGTACATCCACAACCACAAGAAACAGTGTATGCGTTACCATGCCTCCTCCGGCCAATCCCACTGATAAAGAGGTGCATGTTGAGGTATATTGGGAACCTTCTGACACGAGGAACTTTGCATCCTGCTTGCAGCAAGTGACGGAATCACAGTATGCAATCCAAAGATGCTCGTCAGCAGACGATGATCTGGAAAAAGGATGAACTTCCTCCCGTACAGATACTGGCGAATTGTACGCACTACAAAAACAACGTCTAGGACTTTCCGATCTGTCTGTGCTTAGTTACTTTCTCCTTTGTTCAATGTCCATGATGAGAAAGTGGTCGGTATCTCTTCACCGGAAGGCATGATATGGTACACGACTGCACCTACACCATATGGACTAGCATCACAAGGTAGTTGGATGGGCAATGACGGTTCAAAGTGCGTCAGTGGCTCAGATTTTAGGAGAGTTTACTTGGTTTTCAAAAATGCTTCCTCACATTGTTCTGTTGACTTCCATGTTTGGTCCTGACAAAGCAACTGATGTAGCAGCATCAGCTTTGTTGCTAAGTTTGGGAGAAAGCGTCCGTTGAAAATCAGTAACCCCAGGGAAAAAAAGGTAGTTTGCTCATGTTCTGTGGAGCTGGGGCGTCCAAGATAGCCTTGACCTTGGACGGAGGCGTGTGAAGGCCCGTGGCGTCGATGACGTGTCCGAGGTATTCAACCAATGATTAGAAGAATGCACAGATGTCCTTACAAACTCGCAGTCCATAGTCCTTAAGTCTCTGTAAGGTCACATCCAAGTTCAGGAGATGGTCCTCTTCGTCCTTTCCAGTAACGAGGATGTCATTAAGGTAGCATTGTACTCCTTTGACTTTTCATCCACATACATCTGCAAGTAGGCTTGACAGAGGTTGATTTTGCTGAACTTTGACCCCCAGATAAACCCGGGAAAAGGTCAATGATGTGTGGTAGAAGATACTGCTCAGCGGACAACACAGGGTTAACTGTGTAATTAAAGTCTCCACATATCCTGATTCCACCATCCTTCGTACGATGAGTGTTGCCAATTCACCCATACTGATGGGCTCCAGGACTTTGTTCTTGACTAAAGTGTCCAAGTCAGCCTCGACTTTTGGTCCGATAGCATAAGGTACGAGTTGTGCTTTCAGAAATGTTAGTTTGCTTCACTGTAATGTCTTTCATGCTACCCAGCACTCCATTAAATACATCTCCATGTTTATTGGCGGGTAGACCTGTGTCTTCATATGTCATTGTACGCACTGATGTTTATTGTGATTTTTCTCCAGCCACAAACGTCCCCGTAGTGATGGATAGTCTCCTTTCACGACATAGTGGCAGCTTTTCAGTTTTCCATTTAACTGAACTGTGACATCAGTGATGCCTCTCACAGTGACAGATTCACCTGTGTAAGTCTTTAACACGATGTGGACTGGCTGAAGTCGGTGTTTCAGTGTATTTTTGTAGACTGTGTCTTACACAAGAGATTAGTGGTGTGTGGGTCAGCTGTTTGTACACCCGCAACCGCCCGGAATTGCTAACAACCCACCCACAACTGCTTACTAGGCCTATATGTGATAAAGTGAAAATCTGAAGCCTGCACTCGACTTTAACCCGCTAATACAGAAAATGCGCTGTAGGCTAGTCGGGGAAGGTAGAATGATTTGACAGGGGGTGCAAGATTTTTTTGGGCCTGATTTATATATTTATCTGCATACATTTTGGTAGGCTATTTGTTAGTCAAGTAGTCTATAATTAGATACAAGCAGCTTCTCTTCTGTCATAAGGCCTACATGTTGCCCTAGAAGACTAAATAGGCTAAACCCTTGCTCACCAGAATGACATAAATCGATAGAATTAATGCTTCCATCTAGTTGACATCGGTAAAGTTTTCCCTGTCATCTCTGCTTCTTTCGTGAAGCAAAGACTTTTACGGACAGGGCAAAAAAATAATTTGAAAGATTTTCTGTGCAAAAATAGGCTTGGCAGAGGTTAATTTTGCTGAAAGCTGTGAAAATGAGAGCTGTGAAAAAGACCCAACACGTTTCTGATAAAATGTTATATTTTTGTGGTTGAAATAGCCTAGTATCAGCTTTTATGATGCTAATAAAGATAGGATCTCTACAGACGGTATCTAACTGCTCATTCGAATTCTCTCAAAATGCTGAAAGAAAGAAATCATATTTCTTCACTCCTGTTCCAGAGTCAAAATTTTGCCTACATTTGGAATTTCCCTTTACTGCAAGAAATGCGACTGACAAATTTGTGGGCCTACAGCGCCTCACAATCATTACACATATCACTGCTATCATCCTCTTTTACCACTTCACCAAATCTTTCCAAAAACATTACTTTTCTAGCCCTCCCTTCTCTTTATTTTCAACTCTCCATTTCACAGCTTTTCTCTTATTGAATTAAACTCTGACATTGTCATTTTTGGCTCCATGGATAGATATCCATGGATTTCTGGCCATTCCAAAAATAATTTGGCGATTTGCGTGTAGCTATTTGGCACGCTTTACAGTTAGGTTTACACACTAATACCAGATAGCCTAAAATAATTAAACAAAAAACTTCTATGTGGCCTATCGATATAAATCGCACCAGAATGATAGGCTACATTTATGGATTGTATTGTTTTCTCTTTATTCAACCCGCCCATCACCCACCCGCTCTTCATATTTAATCACCCTAAACCTGCCCCCCAAAAGACTCAAGGCTGTAATTGCTGCCAAATACTTCAACAAAGTACTGAGTAATGTGTCTGAAAACTTATGTAAATGTGATATTTCAGTTTTATTATTAGTATATTTGCAAACATTTCTAAAAAACGTTTTTTTTTGTTGCTTTGTCATTATGGGTTATTGTGCATAGATTGACGAGGGAAACAAAACATTTAATACATTTTAGAATAAGGCTGTAATGTTACAAAATCTGAATACTTTCCGAATACTCAGTACATACAAAGTGGGTAAAGCAGTATGTAAACATAATTCAAGTGACCAGTGTTCAATGACTCTGTACATAGGGTAAAGCCGGCTCTAATGTGCAGGGCTGGGTACTGGGTGGAAGCCGGATATTGGGGCCTTTTTAACAGTCTGATGGCCTGGAGATAAAAGCTGTATTAGTCTCTCGGACTCAGCTTTGATGCACCTGTACTGTCTCCTCCTTCTAGATGGTAGCGGGGTGAACAGGCCATGGCTCGGGTGGCTGAGGTCATTGATGATCTTCCTGGTCTTCCTGTGAGGGCAGGCAGTATGCTCCTGATGATGAGTTGTGCTGACTGCCCCTGATGATGCGTTGGGGTAACGGCACTACTCTCTGGAGAGCCCTACAGTTGCAGAAGGTCCAATTGCTGTGCCAGGTGGTGATATAGACAGACAGGATGCTCTCAATAGTGCATTTGTAGAATGTGAGGGCCTTAAAGGCCAAGCCAAATTTCTTCAGCCTCCTGAGGTTGAAGAGGGGCTGTTGCACCTTCTTCACGTCACTGTCTGAATGAAGGGACAATTTCAGGTCATCAGTGATGTGCACACTAAGGAACTTGAAGCCCTTCAATGTGGATGGGGGTGTGCTCTCTCTGCTGTCTCCTGTAGTCCACGATCAGCTCCTTCATTGTGTTGACATTGAGGGAGAGGCTATTTTCCTGGCACCACTCTGCCACGGCTCTCACCTCCTCCCTGTAGGCTGTCTCATTATTGTTGGTAATCAGGCCTACCACTGCTGTGTCATCAGCAAACTTGATGATTGAGTTGGAAACGTACGTGGACGCGCAGTCATGGGTGAACAGGGAGTACAGGAGGCGGCTGAGCATGCACCCCCTTGTGGGGCCCTCGTGTTGAGGATCAGCATGGCAGAGATGTTGTTGCCTACATTCACCACTTGGGGTTGGCCCGTCAGGAAGTCCAGGACCCAGTTATACAGGGAGGGTTTCAGACCCAGGGCCCTGAGCTTGTTGGTCGGTGTATAATATGTGTACCCTGTACATACGACTAATAGAACTTGAAACCTGAAACTTCCCTCAGCGGAAGTGTGTCCCTATTCCCCAGTCGCTGATTTTCAGTTGCAACTCCGTACACTCGCCCTGATGAACTCAACTGCTGAGCCCCTTTTTCAGCTATAATGCCTTCAGAAAGTAGTCATACAGCTTGAATTCAAAATAGATTACAAATAATAATTCTCACCCATCTACACAACTCCCCATAAATACAAAATCCAAACCTGCTTTTCGACAAAGCTCTGAGTAAGGCGATTCTTTACTTGTCCCATCAATGAATCTACCAGATTTATGCAGAAACAGTGATCCTTTTTTTTATTCTCCTGGATAGTCACCAGTTGAAGTATCCTGGGGTAAGGAATGTTTTTGGGATGTTTTAGACAGTTTTGATGTAAAAGAATGATGAAATGCAGAAATATCTCATTTACATAAGTATACCCACCCCTTTTCGATAACACTCCAAATTGAGCTCAGGTGCATCCAATTTCCTTTGATCATCCTTGAGATGTCACTACAACTTGATTGGCGTTCACCTATGGCCAAATAAATTGTTTGGACATGATTTAGAAAAAACACACCTGTTCATATAAGGTCCCACAGTTGACAGTGCATGTCAAAGCAGAAACTATACCATGACGTCCCAGTAACTGGCTGTAAAATAATTGTGATAAGGTATATACAGTGGGGCAAAAAAGTATTGTCAGCCACCAATTGTGCAAGTTCTTAAGTTAAGTTCCCACTTAAAAAGATGAGAGAGGCCTGTAATTTTCATCATAGGTACACTTCAACTATGACAGACAAAATGAGAAGAAAAAAAATCCAGAAAATCACATTGTAGGATTTTTAATGAATTTATTTGCAAATTATGGTGGAAAATAAGTATTTGGTCAATAACAAAATGAAAAAAGGCATGTGAACGACTCCGAGAACATAAGACAAAATATTCCTTGATGAGATGAGATGAGACAAAATTAAACTCTTTGGCCTGAGAAAACCAGGCACAGCTAATCACCCATCTAACACCATCCCTAACGTGAAACAGGGCGGTGGAGCATCATGCTATGGGGATGCTTTTCAGCGGAGGAACAATGAATGGAACCAAATACATGCAAATCCTTTATGAGAACCTGCTTTTTAGTGCAAACGACCTTAGACTGGGGGTGAAGATTTATGTTCCAACAGGAAAACGATCCTAAGCATACAGCCAAAGCAATGCTGGAATGGCTTCAGAACAAGAATGTTAAAGTCCTTGAGTAGCCCAGCCAAAGCCCAGACTTGAATCCCATTGAAGAATGGGAGAAAATCCCCAAAACAACTCAAATCTGTAATAACCACCAAAGGTGCTTCTACAAAGTATTGAAATAGCGGTGTCAACACTTATGTAAATTAAGTATTTCTGCATTTCATTTTCAATACATTTTCTAAAATGTTTAAAAAATGACTTTGTCATTATGGGGTAATGTGTATAGCTGGATAATTTTTGTATTTTATTTTACCTATTTTGAAATCAAGCTGTAACTCAACAACATGTGGAATAAGTCAAGGGGTATGAATACTTTCTGAAGGCACTGAATTCAATACCTTTTGCACACACTAAATTCAATGACCTTTGCCAAGGTCAGATTACTTTCAGTCAATAGTCTCTTTTGTGTAACTTCACTGCGTAGCCTACATACTAGTCTGTCTCTAATGGTGTCATTTGGGACATCATTAAACTCACTGTGCTCTGTCAGCAAACATTGTCACTGATTTTCCCTCTTCCTGATTTATTCTGTGGAACGTTAACCTTTCAGCAATAACTAGTGGCTTTGGTGAAAAGTGTCCTTTCATTATTTCTACGATGTCCCCATATGTCTTATTACCTGGCCTGTCTGTAGCAGGCTACTAATAAATTAAATGCCTTCGACCCCATTACACAAAACAAATTTGGCACAATTTTGTCCTCATCAATTGTAATTTGCAAGAACAAAATTTTCCAACCGTTCTTGATATAAATTCCGGTGTTCAATGCTTTCATCCAACTGTACAATGTTTCCAACAATTCCAGACATTTTTTGTTTCTCAATAATCCTTCCTGATTGTCACTCACTTTAATATTGTCCTCAACCACGGCAACGTTCTGTTCTGCCACAGCAACATTTTCCTCAGTCACGTGATATGCATTCACTTCACTCACTGACGTTTCCTCCTCAAGTTTGCTTGTTTACCAGTTTTTAATTCCAAAGTTCATCTTCAAAGTTGAATAAATGTCCTTTCCTTTACCCACTGTATATTCATCCCTTTTTAAGCACGTTGTTTTCTCGCTCCAACGCTCGTCTCAAATGATTTTCTGCCGTCCCTGACGATGCTAACTCTCTCTCTTAGCTAGCTTGATTATGCATGAACTTGTATCTGCTAGCGATACACGGTGCTACCACTAGTCTAGACTGTACCGCAGAATTGTTTTTGTTTTAAACATGTTAAAACAGACTTCTTCTGGACAGAATAACCACTGTCGGTTCAGACTTATTTGTTGCCAATATTTTGTTATGTCTTGTGGGTTTCATAGCCACGTCTTTATAACAATTCAGTAATGATGAGAAGGGAAAGAGGAATTCAGTTCAACCATTTATATGAACCTGATCATTTAAACACAAAACTCCCATGATGTTTTGTGCATACAACTAAAGTTAGCCATGCGGTACGAAAGGTACAACCTGGTATATATACAACACTGGCTACTGGCAGGGTGATGATGAACAGAATAAGGGTATGCAAATCACAGGAGGCTGGTGGCACCTTAATTGGGGAGGACAGGCTCGTGGTAAAGGCTGGAGCGGAATAGGTGGAATGGTATCAAATACATGAAACAGTAGAGCTGTGTTCGAATACCAATACTAACATTCTGTATACTACATACTTAATGAGAATATACTACATACTATATACTAATACATTTTAGTACACTGTAAACAAACTGTATCCTTTCAGTTGAGCGTACTAGAGCTTCGCCTGTCTACCAGAAGTTGATGCTGTTGCTATGAAACCTCTTGCTAGCTTTATAGCATAACACATTACTAGCTAGACATTTTATGACTTTGGGTGTGTTCTTAATCTGGAGTACCAGAAGGCCCTCTAGGCATTCGTAAATTCAGAGCATTGTCAGATTGTCCGTTTGTAAATTCAGAGCGTTTCGCTCTCGGAGCGTTCAGAGCACACACTGGACCTCACAACGGCAGTCAAGCACCCAAGCTAACAGGCTAACGTTGCCTAGCTACTTCCAGACACAAATAAGAGAACACCTCACTCTTACCATTTTACTCGCCCTAGCAGAGATGGTTAGGTAGTTTTCATGTTATCCAGAGCGTTGATGACTGTAACTGTGCTGCTGGCAACAATTTAATTACTTTATTATGCTGATGATTACTGACACCGGCCATATTCAACGGGTGTTGAGTGTTCATAAATTCATCAGTTATTCTGCGCTCTAGTACACACAGACGAGAGTGCTCTGAAATCGGAGTAGATAGCCATAGCAAATTTACGAAAGCAACAGAATGTCCATTGAGAACACACAACGACTATACCACTTAGATAAACTAAGAATTACAGGGTTAATCAGGTCAATACACATTGGATAGTTAGCTAGATAGCATATAGAGTGGCAAGAAAAAGTATGTGAACCCTTTGGAAATACCTGGATTTCTGCATAGATTGTTCATAAAATTTGATCTGATCTTCATCTAGGTCACAACAATAGACAAACACAGTCTGTTTAAACAAATAATACACAAACAATTAGACATCTTCATGTCTTTATTGAACACACCGTGTAAACATTCACAGTGCAGGGTGGGAAAAATATGTGAACCCTTGGATTTAATAACTGGTGACCCACCTTCGGAAGCAATAACTTCAAATGAACTTTTTCTGTAGTTGCAGATCAGACCTGCACAACAGTCAGGAGGAATTTTGGACCATTCCTCTTTACAAAACTGTTTCAGTTCAGTAATATTATTGGGATGTCTGGTGTGAACTGCTCTGTTGAGGTCATGCCACAGCATCTCAATCAGGTTGAGGTCAGGACTCTGATTGGACCACTCCAGAAGGCGTATTTTCTTCTGTTGAAGCCATTCTCTTGTTGATTTACTTCTGTGTTTTGGGTTGTTGTCCTGTTGCATCACCCAACTTCTGTTGAGTTTCAATTGGCAGACAGCCTAACATTCTCCTGCAAAATGTTTTGATAAACTTGGGAATTCATTTTTCCATCGATGATAGCAAGCTGTCCAGGCCCTGAGGCAGCAAAGCAGCCCCAAAACATGATGCTCCCTCCACTATACTTTACCGTTGGCATGAGGTTTTGATGTTGGTGTGATGTGCCTTTTTTTCTCCACACATAGTGTTGTGTGTTCCTTCCAAACAACTCAACTGTAGTTTTATCTGTCCACCGAATATTTTGCCAGTAGCACCTTGGAACATCCAGATGAACTTTTGCAAACTTCAGATGTGCAGCAATGTTTTTTTTGGACAGCAGTGGCTTCTTCCGTGGTGTCCTCCCATGAACACCATTCTTGTTTAGTGTTTTACGTATCGTAGACTCATCAACAGAGATGTTAGCATGTTCCAGAGATTTCTGTAAGTCTTTAGCTGACACTAGGATTTTTCTTAACCTCATTGAACATTCTGCGCTGTGCTCTTGCAGTCATCTTTGCAGAAGGGCCACTCCTAGGGAGAGTAGCAACAGTGCTGAACTTTCTCTATTTATAGACAATTTGTCTTACTGTGGACTGATGAACAGCAAGGATTTTATAGATACTTTTGTAACCCTTTCCAGCTTTATACAAGTCTTCAATTATTAATCTTAGGTCTTCTGAGATCTCTTTTGTTTGAGGCATGAGTTTTGACTCCAATTAGCTTTTGGAGAAGTCATTAGCCTAGGGTTTCACATACTTTTTCCCACCTACACGGTGAATGTTTAAATTATGTATTCAATATAGACAAGAAAAATACAATAATTTGTGTCGTTAGTTTAAGCACACTATGTTTGTCTATTGTTGTGATATGATGAAGATCAGAACAAATTTGATGACCAATTTATGCAGAAATCCAAGTAATTCCAAAGGGTTCACTTACTTTTTCTTGCCACTGTATTTAATATAGTGTCAAGTTTGTTGTATTAGTAGTCAACTAACGTTAGGTAGATAGCTAACATACGGGTACATACTGCTGTAATGATATGCTATGTAGTTCGTAAGGATAGCATAGCTAACAAATTGTCAGCCAACATAAGTTGTAAGGTAACTTACTTGAAAAGTCATTACTTTATTACATTGCTCAACATTTTCTTAACATTTGTCATAATTAGTTAAAGCAATTCATTTGTATCCGCTCTCATTGGACTTAGGCTGCATATTTTCTGCCATTTTCTTCAAATCTGAAAATGATATGAAGCCACGCCCACTTTCTGAAGAATTGCATTATGGGCCCTAAAAGCATGGAAATAGTATCCACTGCTTGTATACTTCATATTTTGGCTAATGCAGTACGACATCTGGGAACTTTTGCCATACTAACTATACCCATACATTGACCAATAAGCATTCTATTTACTCCATTTACATCACAAATAGTATTTTATTTTACCTTTATTTAACTAGGCAAGTCAGTTAAGAACAAATTCTTATTTTCAATGATGGCCTAGGAACAGTGGGTTAACTGTCTGTTCAGGGGCAGAACGACAGATTTGTACCTTGTCAGCTCAGGGGTTTTGAACTTGCAACCTTCCGGTTACTAGTTCAACACTCTAACCACTAGGCTACCCTGCCACCCCGAAGTATGGTTAGTACTTCGGCGTGTCCTCCCCTCAACAGCCTCCACTAATGCAGATGCACGGCTGCTACTAGTGTGGGACTGAACCAGTAGAGAGAGTGCTCAGGACAGGTAGAGAAAATCATGTCAGTGTGGAGAACAGCAGCACACTTTATTTTGGTAGGGCTTAGTAGATGGAGAAACTGTAACTGACCTGAACACGCACACAAATAAAGCCTATATAAATAAGGTGTAGGTGACAATAGCTGCACACTCTGACCTTCAAAGTTTTCAGAGTGAACCTGTTTTTCTGAAGGCCCAGACTCTCAGTATAGCTTACCTAATGAAGTGTGGGTGTGGTGTGTTTACCTCATGAAGTTGGTCACTCTCGCACCCTCTGAATGTCACCAAACTAACCTAGTACATGTTCACAACCTTTAAACAACCTTTCTATGCCAGCTTATGAATATTCTCTGTGCAACATCACCTTGCCTCTCATTGAAGGCTTATAATGAATATAGGCTTAAAAATGTATGGCCCCCATAGATTGACTTGCCTATTTAAAGGTTGCCTAGTTAAATAAAGGTCAAATAAAATAAATTAAATCAAATATTTGCTACACTGAACAAAAATATAAACACAACATGTAGTGTAGGTCCCATGGTTCATGAGCTGAACTAAAAGATCCCAGAAATGTTCCAAACACACAAAAAGCTTATTTCTCTCAAATGTGTTTACATCCCTGTTAGTGAGAGTAATCCATCCACCTGACAGGTGCGGCATATCAAGAAACTGATTACCCATAAGAGTCTAAGCCTTGTCTAAGCCTGGGGGTTCTACTAAACTATATGGAATTGTTTTAAGAAGGTCATACCAATGATCATTTTGCTATTTGATTTGGAATTTGAAGACCCCTTGAAGTATAAAAACTATATATAAAAAATGTATTGATGAAAAGGAATTTTTGGCCTTACTGCTACTAGACCATTTAAACGCATTGAATAACAGATTCACTACATGGAAAAGATAGTCCACCCACAAAATGTAAAGGAAGTTTGTCCTAAAGTGTCTGTCCTATATCTGAGCGATATAAGAAAGCTCAGGAAACATTTGTTATTTTTTTTGTACGTGTATTTAACCCCTTATTTTTGGCACTAAACTGTCTATATACAGTGTCTTCGGAAAGTATTCAGACCCCTTGACTCTTCCCACATTTTGTTACGGTACAGCCTTATTAAAAAAAGTATTAAATAAATAACAATTCTAAGCAATCTCCACACAATTCCCCATAGTGACAAAGTGAAAACATGTATTAAAAATGTATTAAAAATTAAAAACAGAAATACTTTATTTACATAACTATTCACTCTTTGCTATGAGACTCTAAATTGAGCTCAGGTGCCTCCTGTTTCCGTTGATCATTCTTGAGATGTTTCTACAATTTGATTGGTGTAAATTCAATTGATTGGACATGATTTAGAAAGGTACACACCTGTCTATATAAGGTCCCACAGTTGACAGTGTATGTCAGAGCAAAAACCAAGCCATGAGGTCAAAGGAAGTCTCCGTAGAACTCCGAGACAGGATAGTGTTAGTAAGGCACAGATCTGGGGAAGGGTACCAAAACATTTCTGCAGCATTGAAGGTCCCCAAGAATGCTCCCCATTCAACCTGACAGAGCTTGTGAGGATCTACAGAGAAGAATGGGAGGAACTCCCCAAATACAAGTGTGCCAGGCTTGTAGCATCATACCCAAGAAGACTTGAGGCTGTAATCGCTGCCAAAGGTGCTTCAACAAAGTACTGAGTACTCTGAATACTTGTGTAAATATAATATTAAATGTTTTTCTATTTAATAGATTTGTAAAAAAAATCTAAAAACCTCTGTTTGCTTAAGTCATTATGGGGTATTGTGTGTAGACTGACGAGGGGAAAAACAATTGAATCCATTTTGGATAAGGCTGTAACGTAACAAAATATGGAAAAAGTGAAGGGGTCAGAATACAGTATATACTTCCATATATTTTTTCCATTTGTACAGTGGGACCTTCAGACGAGTAATGTGAGCAAAACCGACATGTACGTGTGTGTCTACCCTTTCCATAGAGGGGTCATATTAGTGTGTAGCTCAAACTGTTCTGACGCTACAGACCATTTTGAGAAAAGCCGATTTTCGGAATGTCTCATGGTCTGACAAACACCACTCTAGTTGTGTTACCTTTCACCACAGATGCATAAGTGCAACACAGGCGGATGCAGTGGATTAAGATGTATCCAACGCAAAAAATACATATCTCTAGCTAAAATTAACAGATTTTTATGCAGATTTTATTATTATGCAAAATAGATTTCCCCAGGGGAGCGGACATCGACCGTAGCGGGTTAAACAGCATGATCATAACAAGGGTGCCTCATGTGCTGGGGACAATAAAAGAGCACCCTAAAATGTGCAGTTTTGTCACAGAACACAATGCCACAGATGTTTCAAGTTTTGAGGGATAGTTTGCTGACTGCAGGAAAGTCCACCTGAGCAGTTGCCGGATAATTTAATGTGAATTTCTCTACGATAAGCCACCTCGAACATTTTTTCAGAGAATTTTGCAGCACGTCCAACCGGCCTCACAACTGCAGACCACGTGTATGCCGTCTTGTGGGCGAGCGGTTTGCTGATGTCAACGTTGTGAACAGAGTGCCCCATGGTTGCGGTGGGCTTATGGTATGGGAAGGCATAAGTTATTGACAACAAACTCAATTGTGTTTTATTGATGGCCATTTGAAAGCACAGAGACACCGTGATGAGATCCTGAGACCCATTGTCGTGCCATTCATCTGCTGCCATCACCTCATGTTTCAGCATGGTACTGCACAGCCCCATGTCGCAAGGATCTGTACACAATTTCTGGAAGCTGAAAATGTCCCAGTTCTTCCATGGCCTGCAAACTCACTAGTTATGTCATCCATTGAGCATGTTTGGGATGCTCTGGATCAACGTGTTTGACAGCGTGTTCCAGTTCCCACCAATATCCAGAAACTTCACACAGCCATTGAAGAGGAGCTCGACAATATTCCACAGGCCACAAATTACAGCCTGACCAACTCCATCCAAAGGAGATGTGTCGCGCTGCATGAGGCAAATGGTGATCAAACCAGATATTGACTGGTTTTCTGATCCACGCCCCTACCTTTAAAAAAAAAGGTATCTGTGACCAACCGATGCATATCTGTATTCCCAGTCATGTGATATCCATTGATTAGGGCCTAATTTATTTATTTCTATTGACTGATTTCCTTATATGAACTGTAACTCAGTAAAATCTTTGAAATTATTTGCATGTTGTATTTATATTTTTGTTCAGTACATATTGAACAAATCCACCTTGCATCGATTAAGGTTCCAAATGTTATGGGCCCCCTAAACTGGTTCTGTGCCCCACCTTGGCTACCCCATTCATAATATTCTTGATATCAACCTGGTCTCTGAGCATTTCATATTATTCTGTACATAAAGCCAAGATTCTCCATTTAATATGATATGTTATGTTCGGTAAGGTTACATAAGACAGATGGTTACTTAAGGCAAAAACTAAATTAGGTCTGGTTGGGTTAGATGGATGGGCTTATGACAAATGTCTAGCAACCCAAAGGTTGTGAGTTTGAATCTCATCACAGACAACTTCAGCTAATTAGCAACTTTTCAACTACTTGCTACTTTTCAGTTACTTTGCAACTACTTACCATGTTAGCTAACCCTTCCCTAACCCTTTAATCTAACTCCTAAATTTAGCCCTAACCTTAACCCTAACCCCTAGCCCAGCTTCCATTATAGAGCTAGCTAACATTAATGGCATAGCTAGAATTCATCATATATAGTTTAGAAAATGTGTAACATATTGTATGTTTTGCTAATTTGTAACATATGTATACGTTTTTTAAATTCGTAAAATATAATACAAATTGTAATTCGTAACACATCATACGAAATGATGGTGATGACAATCCACAAAATAATACATACCAATACGAAACGTATATCATCATACTGGAGTATCTCGGATTTTTGTACAGAAAAATTATTAAATTCGCTGAGACCAGGTTGCAAGCTATATTTCACAAGGTGGATTGGTTCCTTTTGGGTCATAACTTTAGAAACTCCTGGTATACAGCCTTGTATTCTAGTCCCAGCAATAGCCTAACTAACCCCCTACATATTAAACGCGTTTCTCATTTACATTTATCATTATATGTACTTCAGTCACAGTACCATCAAGATTTACAGACGCTCTGTTCGGATCTGCACGCCTCATTGCAGAAACATGCGGTCGCGACATTTTTTTTGATCAACATTATATGCCGTGGTGGTGTCTAACGCTGGCGCATGTCTTGGCGCAGACGAATTTGCCTTTGATAATGCTTTTAATCGTCGCAATTGAGATCTGAACAGATACTGCCTTCATCTTTCAAACCTTGACGTATCACACATTGATTCGCTGTCACAGCCAAGATGGTAGGACACTATCCAACTAAAGTTGCATTGATTGAGCAACTCAAACTGTTGAATGCGCCTTCTAGCACATGTAGTAGCCTACTGAAGTTAAAACCCAAACCCCCACAGTAAAAGTAGGATAAGACACGAGTCTAGGTCATTGATTTATCCTCACCCTCTCCATATTTAGCGCTTCGATCACTGTCTCTCCCGCCCCAACGGACACCTCGGCCCCGTTTCCGTTGGACGGTTGAGACTGCTCGCTCCATCTGGTCTCGGCTGCATGCAACATATTCCACAGGTTGGGGTTGCATGTCGACGATGAGAAGGTAGTAGCACCACCCTCATCTTCTCTATGCAGTTCGGGAAACATGACCGGTAAGGTTAGGTCTTTATATGGAGAAGGAGCATCAGTCTGTTCAGATTTCTCTGCCATAACTCGACTGGTGTTGTGGTGACTGAACTAAATAACCTCTTCTTTTGAAACTATGAAAAAAACATAGGTAAGGGCGGGTCTGAGCAGAAGTATGGTCTGTCCAGTATGCTAAGTACCCACATACCTTCCACATCCCAAAGTGATGACTATGGTGACTTTGAAAATGATGACCTTCCACATTCCAAAATGAAGACAGATTTGACGGTCTGTTTGTGACCCTGATGACCCATTTCACTCTGCCAGTATGTGTTCATTTTCAACACATAACACACAAAGAAAAAGGCACAGTGACATGTGTTTACAGTAAACCCTGTAGTCATGATAGCCACACAGAGAGGCAGATTACATCCACATGAAGGATTTAGGCCCACAGCCCAAACATTTACTTTGTAACTTCCATTGAATTTCCATTGAACAACCCCTCACTGGATGGCAGTCCAGTGAAAAGGTTCACTGGACTGCCATCTATTAAACAAAAAGAAGGTTGCAACACAGACAATGATGTAGATAGTCAGTAGTCTTTACTGTCAGGGTGAGTGTTCAGGAAGTCTTTGCTCTGCCCTTCATGGGGCAACTCAGGTGCTCCGGGGGTCGTTTCCGAGGTAACCGGTAGCAGAGGGTGTGTCTGCGGAGCATGAGGAGAGGCGGCAGGGGCAGGCTTTGTGTGGTGGAGGTGTGTGTCATTCCTGTCTGAGGGTCCTCTGTCTGTGGCCCATATCGTCCACGCCTTCAACACACAAACACACACACGAACTCATATGTGACTTGTTCCAGGAAACTAGGCGTATGTCGCGCGTCACTACTTCACAGGAGAACATAAACTTTTACATTTTTATCAAAATGATTTTTTTGGGGCAGAAATGCCTTCTGGAACATGTGAACTTTCATGTGCCTTAATAACAAACTTGTATTCCATCTGTAAATGGGCTATTGTTATTTTACTCCTGTTCTTTAATTACTTGTTACTTTTATTTCTTATTCTTATCTGTATTTTTTAAAACTGCATTGTTAATTAGGGGCTCGTAAGTAAGCATTTCACTGTATTCGGCCCATGTGACTAATACAATTTGATTTGATTTGAAATACAAATACAATTGTTCAATTACGAGCCTAGTTGGTTTAGCCACAGAAAAAGGGGGAGCAACCTTCCCGCTAGCCATTATTGGCTGAGATAATGGACATGCCGAGAGATGAGTTTGGATTGGTCTGCCATGTAGCAGCTTCTGTCTATTTGAGCTGGTCAGTATGTGTAGGTAATCCTGTCTAACGCAGGTGTTATATATATATATATATATATATATATATATATCGTGTAGTAGAGCTGCATGAGTGTTGCTCTCCACTTTCTGGAGGACCAAGTTTTGAAATCAGTAGAATTAGAGTATGATAGCTGAAGAGATGGAGATAACACCTGTCTCCGGATTACATCTTCAAACTAAGTAAGGGCAACCGTGGCATCCGTGACAGGGAGAAGCATCCATTCGGGTAAGATAGACTAGCTAGCTACATTTTCAGTTATTACACATTTCTAATTTTGACAGAAAGTTGTTTTCATTTCAAGTTAAAGTGTATTATTAGCTAGCTAGCTAATGTTATGTGTGTGATCTGTGTAGTAATATTATTTGTATATAAGAGCCATTTGCTTTGCTAGTTATAGCCTAATGTTAGCTAGCTAACGTTGAACCTGGTTTGTTAGCTACCTGCAGATTCATGCAGGGTTCTAACTTCATGAGTTGGGATTATGGTTCATTGTTTAGCTAGCTAGCTACATGTCTTAACAAAATACTCCACTATGCAAGTATCCATTTCAATAGGGTGAGTAAAATGGTCAGTGCGCTGTTCTCTCATTTATGTCTGGAAGTAGCTAGCAAGCTAGCCAACATTAGCCAGTTAGCTTGGGTGCTTGACTGCTGTTGTTAGGAAGGAACGCTCGGATAAACCCTTAAAGAGATGGGTGGGGCTAAAGCTTAAGAGTTTGTGAACGTTGCTGAATGGGTGTAGACAAAGAAGAGCTCTCCAGTAGGTACCAAAATATTCAACGGACATTTTCTCAAAAGTGAGGATACAAGTTTACAACTTTCAAAGCAGAATTACTTTCCCATTGTTCCTCAACCATAGCGTACGATGTACCATTTTCTCTGAGTCTTCTTTTATCCATTGTAAAAAACACAATTTCTAATTTTGCTAAGTAAGACTGAATCGATCCGCTCAGTCACATATATAGAAAGGAATTTGTGACTATTCTACAATTATTCACTGTTTTAAGACTGAGCATGTCTGAACCACACATATACAACAGCATATCCTGTACATCTCTACAAAGATTACCGTTTAAAGCCACTAGGGGGCAGTATGTTGCCCTTGCTGTCCAGTGGTGGAGCCCTCAGGTGACTGAGCCAGAGCAGCCTCTCTCTCTCCCCCCACTCAGGGTCCACATCCTGGGGTGAGTCTGCTCGGCTCCCCCTGGCCCCGCTCCAGTTCCTGTGGATGTACACCTATATTTGTCCTGCACTCTTTTTATGTGAAAGCTCGTCATTGAGATTTCCAATGTATTTATAACAACTGGCAAATAAACTTGAAGGAACTATCCAAAAACGACCCCTACCCCTGAATACTACAAGAAGTGCCTATGGGTAGGGCCTGTTTCTGGATGGGGCTGAACTTGCCTGGGTCTCCCCCTCCACTGGAAGAAGAAGCGTGCCAAGGTATGGGGGCCCATTCTGGAAGGAGGAGGTAGGCTGGCCTCCCTCTGGGGCTTACGCTGCTCCCTCTCAGCCCTATCCCTCCACCTCTTCTCCTGCTCTTCGCTGTTCTCCACTTGCACCCAGTGCAAGAACTCCAGTCGAGGTTGGGTAGGTGGGAGGGGCAAGTAGAATGTTTCCCTGGGAGTGGCCAATGAGTTGGTGACCTGGGCTTTGTGGGCGGTACCTTTCGGAGGGCCCTGCAGGACCAGACGATGCTGCAGGCGAGGCTTGAAGCCTGGGTACCTCATCTCCATGTTGCTGCACAGTAACACCCCTCTCACACTAGCCTGAACTCTCCTACTCTGTAGCTACAGCAACACCTGTTCAATTACCTGTTGCTGCTGGCTGATGAAGTCACTATGTTTCTATAGCAACATGGTCATTGTTGTCTGTCACTGAAAAAAATATAGAGTAAATGGAATAATGTAATTCTAATTCTAGAAAACAACAAGCAAATATAAGTAACCCGATTGTAACATTTCTGAGGTGGGCTTGCTGTCAACAGTCTGAGGGTTTAAAGTTTAAGGTTTCAGATTAAAAGGTTAAAGAGAAAAATCTACCATTGCAATGTTATGGACATTAAAACCTTACTGGATTTAATGCTGTGTCAAATAGCATCAACAACCATAATCTACAAGGCCAAAGAGAACTCAATGTAACTTGATGCGTTTGATTTACTCCTCTGAACTCAACAATCCATTACAAATGCACACATGCAAATGCACTCACAAAAGCTTCCAACTCATCTACCAATGCAGGCTGCCTAGCAACCTGTTGCTATAAGATACTGCTGGGCCTGTCGCCATGGCAGCAGATTCTCACTCTCTCTGCAGCTTTACAACACACACACACCGCACCATTTAGCTGTGCTGTAGGGAGCGTTTCATAAGTCCTTGAGCCTTCCCCGGTCCAGCGAACACCTGTTGTGTACAGAATTCAAATGAGAGAGACACAGAGAGACATACACACACACACACACACACACACAGAGACAGACACACAGAAAGAGACAGAGGCAGAGAGAGAGACAGAGATATACATAGAGAGAGAGAGAGAGAGACAGAGATATACATAGAGAGAGAGAGAGAGACAGAGAAACACAGAGGGAGTGAGACACAGAGAGAGCTAGAGAGACAGAGAAACACAGAGGGAGTGAGACACAGAGAGAGAGCTAGAGAGACAGAGAAACACAGAGAGAAAGAGAGGCAGACACACACAGAGAGACAGACACAGAAAAAGAGAGACAGAGGCAGAGAAAGCGAGAGAGAGAGACAGAGATATACATAGAGAGAGAGAGCTAGAGAGACAGAGAAACACAGAGGGAGTGAGACACAGAGAGAGAGCTAGAGAGACAGAGAAACACAGAGAGAAAGAGAGGCAGACACACACAGAGACAGACACGCATGAATAGAAAGATTGAGAGACACACAGATAGAAAGTGAGAGAGACATAGATAGAGAGAAACAGGGATATAAAGAACAGAGTGAGAAAGACCCATCATGATTCTACATTATCAGATCATGGTATCAATCATGTCATTCATTAATATGAGATGCATTGTCAACTGGGTTAACTGCCTTGCTCAGGGGCACAACATGTTTTTACCTTGTGTAAGGGTGTGAACTGGCGGCAGAGAAGTCAGACGCAGGAGAGAAATAACTGTTTCCAACGGCGCAGTTTATTTACCAAAAACCCACCGGAAAACATAATAAAAATCAATGGGTAACAACCTGCCGCACACCAGTACAGACGTACACATACACTTACAATAAACGATCACCAACAAGGACATGAGGGGGAACAGAGGGTTAAATACACAACATATAATTGATGGGATTGGAACCAGGTGTGATGGAAGACAAGACAAAACCAATGGAAAATGAAAAATGGATCAGCGATGGCTAGAAGGTCGGCGAAGTCGACCGCCGAACACCGCTCGAACAAGGAGAGGGACCAACTTCAGCGGAAGTCGTGACACCTGGTCAGTTTGGTGATTCGATCCAGCAACCTTTCAGTTACTGGCCCAATGCTCTAACCACTAGAGGGAAGGATACGAGAATTAAAAAATATGAAGGAGAGCAGATCTGAAGAGAGGAGAGACATGAAGAAAGGAAAGACGCAGGAGAAAAATATGAGAGAACGGGAAGCAGTGCTTGTTTTCTCTCTCAAATGTTTTCTCTCCCAATGTTGCTATGACGACCTTTCCACTAGATTCCTTTTCATTGTGCTACCTCTCATCCCTCATTCTCACTGCCTTTCAGCCTGCAGGGCGCGTGCATGAGTGTGTGTCTCTGTGACATGCTTTTCTGAAACTTAGTTGCTCAGCTCCCATTACCCCCTCACTTTGCCTAACAGGAATGGTTACACTTCTCCTCAGAGTGCTTCCATCCTTCCGTCCATCCAATCTTCTCTCTCTCTTTCTCTCTCTCTGCTGTCCATATATTGTGCGTTATGTGATAAGGTAAGACTAGGTAAACTTAAACATTTAACACTAAACATGACATTCAATCCTGACTTGGATTAGGGTTAGATGGGTTAGGATTTAGGTTAGATGATTAAAATAAATGTATATTTATATATCTTTATTTGTATTTATAGATGTGCAGCTCTATCATACAATAGACATTCACACACCTACCGTACATAGTTCAACAAGGCTTTGCTGCTCAAACTCAGAGCCGTGTTGAACTATGTAGGCAGGTGACTTGTTAGGGTTTGTTGGGAGAGAATGGAAACTTTTGTGCAATCCTTTTGTCTTTTCTTCTCAATTGTCAGCAGTGGCACAGGAATGGCTGAGGGCATAAACACAGTGACACAAACACACAGTCATTTTCTTTTATACACATACAGAAGGGAGAGGGAGGAGATATAGGGAGAGAGGGAGATGTGGAACGGTTGGAGAGAAAGGGGAGATTGAATCCACTGCTTTACACACACACACACACACACCCACACAGTGCATTAAAGTTTATACAATAGCTACCGGGATTCTTCCTCTGCACGGAAGAGATGCTGATGTCTCTGAAAGCTTTTTTGGTTTTAATAGTTCATTCTCTATGTAGCCAGCACTATGCTCCACTAGACAGCTTTTAAAAAGCAAACCAGTGAGCCAAATGGAAACTCACTCAGCCTGCAATTCAGAGGTATTAAATTATTTTTTTATTTGGAGAGAGAGGGGGAGTAGAGAGGGACAGAAACTCAGATTAAATCATCTTTGGCTTTCCTGCTCAAGACAACTGGCTACTGAGAGAAAGAGACAGAGAGAGAGACAGAGAGAGAGAGAGAGGCTCACACATACTGACTGAGATACAGTGGGGTTGGGGAGAGTGCAGATTCATCCTGTAGAGATCTCCCCACAGCCTCAGAGAGAGAAAAGGATGAATATTTTAAAAAGAGAGAAATACAGAATGGGAAACACATATGTTTTAAGAGGAGAGAGAGGAAGGATGATTTATTGTGGAGCAAGCCATTGACAAAGCAAGACAAAGACAAGCTGACTGAACATTCCTGGAAAAAAACAACTGAAAAGATTGTGGGTTAGGAAAAGAGGGACAGAAGGAAAGAGGACGGATCGAGAGATGCATGCAGTCAACCGTACTCATTCGATGGTAAGGATTATTGTTCATTCGATGGTAAGGATTATTGTTCATTCGATGGTAAGGATTATTGTTCATTCGATGGTAAGGATTATTGTTCATTCGATGGTAAGGATTATTGTTCATTCGATGGTAAGGATTCTTTTTTTGTGAGATGCAAATGTGTGTGTTTGTGTTCGCTTGGACATATGTCTGGGTTAGACACAGATACACTGGCACTGAGGTAAACACATGGACACACACACACGCGCACACACGCACACGCACACACACACACACACACACACACACACACACACACACACACACACACACACACACACACACACACACAGAATCAGAGCAGTAGAAGGAGAAGAGTGCCATCTGTGATGTGCCACAGTGGTGTCATCTCATTTGTGCTAACTGCTCAGACTCTGTCGTGTTTTTGTGTGTGTGTGTGTGCCCGCATGTTTGTGTGTATTGAAGCGATCGAGGCATCAGCATCCAGCACCCTCTCTCTAACCCTCCCTCTCTTTTATCCCTGTCATTCCATTTTCTTTGCTCTCACTCTCTCCCATACCTCCATCTCCCTCTGTCTGTTAGTACAGATAGCTTAGTTCCACTGTAGATTACTACTTCATCCCTCCTACTGCAGTCTCAGCTACAGCCAGACAACCTCCTCTAGTCTTCTCCTTTCCTCCTCGCCCACCTTTCCTCCTCTCCCACCTTTCCTCCTCTCCCACTTTCATCCTCTCACACCTTTCCTCCTCTCCCACCTTTCCCCCTCTTCCTCCTTTCCCCCTCTTCCTCCTCTCCCACCAGCAGGTGTGGATAGAGTGTTGGATCAGTAATCGAAAGGTTGTTGAATTGAATCCCCGAGCTGACAAAGTAAAAATGTGTCGTTCTGCCCATGAACAAGGCAGTTAACCCACTGTTTCCTGGGCGCCGAAGATGTGGATGTCAATTAAGGCAGCCCCTCACACCTCTCTGATTCAGAGGAGTTGGGTTAAATGCAGAAGACACATTTCAGTTGAATACATTCATTTGGACAACTGACTAGGTATCCTCATCTCCTTTTGATATATTCCTCTTCCTCTCATTTCCTTGACACATGGTCTAGTAGTCTCTCTACCCCTTTCTTTCCATTGTGTGAGTGTGTATGTGTTTTATTTCAGACTTCCTCTGTTATCTTAACTGGTAAACACTGCCACCAGGTGGTGACTGGTCGTCATCAGTGCACACTTCGCACGCACAAATATTTTCATTCATTCAAAATATAATTAAAGTAAATAAGAAAAGAGGGACAAAAATCCAATGTATCCAAAAATCAAATGTAATCCATTGCATATGCAAAGAGACTGGAAATCAAATCAAATGGAATGGTTGAGAGTTGAAAGAACAGGAGGTACTCTCTCAACCTGTCCTCTGGCTCTCTAAATGTGTTACAAAACCTGTCCTTAACACATTATCTTCCCCGTCTCTCTCCACCGCTCTCGCTCACTCCTTCTCTCTCTCTGTCAGGTCTCCTTAGTGTGTACAGAGCCATGCCCAGTACACCTGTCGCCACAATGTGACAGCGACCGTCTGACCACGGAGACCATCACCTAGACAGTCCACAACACTCTAGATTCCTATGGCATTGTAACCTGGCAACAGCAGATACCTACAGAGCTGTAACTTGGCAACAACCCTGAGTCACCTCAATCGAATTGCCACCACTGAATCGACTCCTCTGAATCAACTCCTCTGCTGTGAGGATGCTGAGGGTGTCAATGGTCCTACTGCAGAGGCAGCTGGTCCTGTGTGTGTGGGTGTGTGTGTCCAGTGCACTAGTGGTCCATTCCCTGCCATGGAGCGTCTCCTGCCCGGCAGGGTGTGTGTGTCAGATCAAGCCCTGGTTTTCCCCCCAGTCATTGTCCTGCGAGGTTCCAACTGTGGACTGTAACAACCTGTTCCTGACCCAGCTCCCCTCCCCTCTCCCCCTAGACACACACACCCTCTGTCTGCAGAGTAACCTGCTGTCTGCCTTGGAGACACCACTGTTACAGACACTCCCCAACCTCACAGAGCTGGATCTGTCTCAGAACCGCTTCAGCAGTGTTAGGACACTAACCTCAACCCAGCCCCAGACTCCCTCCCTGCGCTCCCTACTCTCCTTGCACATGGAGGAGAACCAGCTCCGGTCCCTGCCCCCTGCCGCCTTCTCTTCCCTGCCTACCCTACAGGAGCTCTTCCTCAGCCACAACCAGCTGGCCTCCCTGGCTCCTAGAGCCTTCTCTGGCTTGGGCTCCCTGCTGCGCCTGCACCTCAACAACAACCACCTGACCTCAATTGACCCCCTCTGGTTCACCACCCTGCCCTGCCTCCAGGTGCTGATGCTGGGGGGAAACCCAGTGGAGGTCCTCCCTGAACGGGGCTTCCAGGCGCTGGCGTCTCTACGCAGCCTGGTGCTGGGGGGCATGGGGCTGAAAGGGTTGCCTGAGAGGGCCCTGGAGGGGCTGGACAGCCTGGAGAGCCTGTCCTTCTACGACAACCTCCTCACCACTGTCCCCACACAGGCCCTGAGGAGGCTCCCAGGCCTGAAGTTCCTGGACCTGAATAAGAACCGTCTGAGTCTGGTTCAGACAGGGGACTTCAGGGACCTGGTCCACCTGACAGAGCTGGGTCTGAACAACATGGAGGAGCTGGTGGCCATCGAGAGGGCAGCCATGGAGAACCTGCCTGAGCTCACCAAGCTGGAGATCACCAACAACCCCCGGCTGTCCTACATCCACCCCCAGGCCTTCTTCCAGCTGGGCAGGCTCGAGAGCCTGATGCTGAACTCCAACGCTCTGACTGCTCTGCACCAACACACTGTCCTGTCTCTGCCCAGACTGAGGGAGGTCAGCCTGCACTCCAACCCCCTCCGCTGTGACTGCCTGTTTCGCTGGGTGGCTGAGGAGCACCCTCACACAGATGCTGATGCACACACAGATACACAGATGCCACAGGCTGTGAGGTTTATCCAGCCCCAGGCCACATTGTGTTCTGAGCCTCCAGAGCTGAGGGCTCGCAGGGTGAGGGAGGTGTCAATCACAGAGATGTCAGCCTCCTGCCTCCCCCTCATCCCCCCTGGCATCCTCCCCCCCTACGTGGGGGTGAGAGAGGGGGAGAGGCTGGCCCTGCATTGTCGCGCCCTGGCAGAGCCTCAGCCCACAATCTACTGGGTCACTCCTTCTGGACAGAGACTGGGATCATCCAACAACACCCACAGCCACAAGCCTGCATCCAGACACTACTCCAAGCCTGCATCTAGACCCTTCTCCAAGCCTGCATCCAGACCCTACTCCAAGCCTGGATCCAGACCCTACTTCAAGCCTCGATCCAGCCTCAACTCCAAACCTGCATCCAGACCCTACTCCAAGCCTGCATCCAGACCCTTCTCCAAGCCTGGATCCAGACCCTACTCCAAGCCTATCTCCAGCCTCAACTCCAAGCCTGCATCCAGCCAGACATCCAACTACTCCTCTTACCATTCCCACTTACCCAGCCCAGCATCTGGTAATGCCTCTGTCCTCTTTTCCAGCCTCACCCCTTCCTCTCCCCCCCTCCTCTCCTCCCCTGCCTACCGGCTCCTGCCAGAGGGAACATTGGAGATCGTCATGGTGACATCCCGGGATTCGGGTCTGTACACCTGTGTGGCTGAGAACACACTGGGGGCCGACACTCACAGTGTGACTGTAGGGGTGCAGGGGCCAGGGAAGGGGTTGAGGCAACAGATGTTGGAGGGTAGAGGATAGGGGTTAAAGAAGAGGGTTTTGAGGGAAGGGAGGTCACATGAGGGCAAGGGTCAAGACAGCAAGCATGAGGAGCAGCACACATATGAGTAAAGCCTAGCTATATAAATAATGAATGATATTATACACATAACAACATACACACATACTTGCAGTACATCGTTTCCAAAGATACCATCGCTTCCAGGGATTATTTATAGGATAGATATGGCTACCACTCTTGGCGGGGGTGCGGTTGTAGGTGGTTGTGAAGCCCAATCCAGGAGGCACATGTCCTGCCGCAGTTGGGACATGTTAGGGCTGAATCTGGAGATGCTTGTGGGAGTGGTTGGGAGCATTGGGGCCTGTAAATAGGACATATGACACAGTGGCAGTACATACGACAGTGTTGTACAGTCAGATATGTATATATTTTATATATACAGTACATTTGGAAAGTATTAAGACCCCTTGACTTTTTTCACATTTTGTTATGTTACAGCCTTGTTCTAAAATTGATGAAACAGTTTTTTTCTCTAATCAATCTACACACAATACTCCATAATGACAAAACAAAAACAGGTTTTTAGAAAGTTTTAAAAAGGTATTAAAACAACAACTGAAATATGACATTTACATAAGTATTCAGACCCTTTACTCAGTACTTTGGGGCGACAGGGTAGTCTAGTGGTTAGAGCGTTGGACTAGTAACCGAAAGGTTGCAAGTTCGAATCCCTGAGCTGACAAGGTACAAATCTGTCGTTCTGCCCCTGAACAGGCAGTTAACCCACTGTTCCTAGGCCGTCATTGAAAATAAGAATTTATACTTAACTGACTAAAATAAAGGTAAAATAAAACCATTAAGGAAGGAAGAGGAAGAGTCTTGGTGGTTCCAAACTTCTTCCCTTTAAGAATGATGGAGGCCGCTGTGTTCTTGGGGACAGTCACGTCAACGCTCCAGATCTGTGCCATGACACAATCCTGTCTCAGAGTTCTACGGACAATTCCTTCAACCTCATGGCTTGGTTTTTGCTCTGACGTGCACTGTCAACTGTGGGACCTTATGTAGAATATATTATCAAAAGTGTCTGTTTTTGTTTTGTCATTATGGGGTATTGTGTATAGACTGATGCGGACATTTTCCACAAAATGTGGAAAAAGGGAAGGGGTCTGAATACTTTCCGAGTGCACTGTATGCATAGGCCTACACATTGACATGGTTTTAGTTTGTATAAAGAGGACACTCAAACTGTGGTACTTGCCATAGAGAAAATAAATGGACTATTACAGGAGAGAAGTATTCTTCACTTACACAAGGGGACAGGCATTTTCCAAACAGTGTCATTTTATTGTAGCCTATCCCTGCCTTCTTTGAGGTTTTGTAAATCTAAGTGGTTAATGTGACCAGCCCTTTCTCACTCCGCCTATTCCATCGGCTTCCTGTCACCTTGCGTTATTTTTCTATCCTATTGCCTTTACATAACATTACCTTGTTTTCCTACCCAGTGTGCCACTTCTCTTTCAAATAGGATTGAGATGTATTAAATTCTATTTTGAGCTATTATTAAAAAAAGTTGGACTGATTTATGTTGATGGTTTGTTTTCCTGTCCATATTCACTAATTCCCTTATTGCTGGAGGCAGATGAGAGCAATAGATTATGCACTCTTCAAAATGGTAACTGTTGACTACATTGAATTCACAACTCAATATTTCTAACCATCTTTCTATGACAACTTAAATTCATATTTTAATCTAGAACTTTTATCTTTCTACTGGCCATGGACTGTAACAGGAATAGATCGTTATACCCTACATAATTAGAATGTTATGCAGAAGAGCCAGTATTTTTGTAGAAAAAGCACACTAAATTAACAAAGACTCAGAAGATTATTACTCCTCATTGAACACAGACACACGTTAACAGAAATGGTGCAAGGAACTGAGCAGTTAGCATCTCAACCGGTGTTAAACTCAGTTTGGCTTCTTTATCTCTGTCTTCCTCACACAGAGGGCCTTTCGCACCTTTTACCAAGAAAATGTCTCTTACTCAAGGCATTCATTAATTATTTTCAGAATATATTTTGTTTTAGGTCAGGAAAATGTAGTTTAAAAGATTGAACATTTGGACTTGGTGCTAAATGTGCCAGAGTTTGTTATACATTATTACAATTACAGTATAATTAATTAAGTTTATACCATGGCGTTGTTGTATACTCGTTTCTGATTGACTTGAATTGACTTGAATTTTAAAACGTGCATTATTTCCTATAATCAAACGTTATATTTGTACAGTAGAATTCAATGGCTGTAGTTCATTCTTACATGTTCTATGTTTAGCTGCTTTTGAAAGCAAACGTCGAATTGAAAATATTACTGGCATTGCTGAATTCGACTTTCATAATAGCAAGCTAGTACAAATGGTTTGGTTAGCTAAACTAGCAAGTCTGTTTGTTTGTTTACCAAGGCAACTACTGTCGCTATCTACTAAACTTACTAGCTGCTTCAGTAAATCTGGAACATATTTCTACCGGCAAATGAACACATTTCTACTGGTAAATGTGCTCAGTTATAGCCACGGAATAAAAGGGATAATCAATTCGGGGCGCTATGCATTCTCTGGAAAAAAAATGCAATGCAGTGGAAGGTTAGCTCACTCCGCTAGGGAGTTATGGAACACATCTTCCACGACGTTCATTATTTTCCACAGAACAAATAGCCCCTAGTTGATTATCCCTTACATATTCTAGTGTGGCAGAAAATAACAAGTGAATTAAACTAGATGCTCCATCTCATACACTACATGACCAAAAGAATGTGGACACCTGTTCGTGGAACATTTCATTTCAAAATCATGGGCATTAATATGGAGTTGCTCCCCCCCTTGCTGCTATGACAGCCTCTACTCTTCTGGGAAGGCTTTCCACTAAATGTTTGAACATTGCTGCGGGGATTTGCTTCCATTCAGCCACAAGAGCATTAGTGAGGTCGGGCACTGATGTTGGGCGATTAGGCCTGGATCGCAGTCGCTGTTCCAATTCATCCCACAGGTGTTCTATGAGGTTGAGGTCAGGGCTCTGTGCAGGCCAGTCAAGTTCTTCCACACCGATCCTGACAAACCATTTCTGTATGGACCTCGCTTTGTGCATGGTGGCATTGTCATGCTAAAACAGGAAAGGGCCTTCCCCTAACTGTTGCCACAAAGTTGGGAGCACAGAATTGTCTAGAATGTATGCTGTAGCGTTAAGATTTCCCTTCACTGGAACTAAGGGGCCTGGCCTGAACCATGAAAAAGATCCCCAGACCATTAATCCTCATCCACCAAACTTTACAATTGGCACTATGCATTCGGGCAGGTAGTGTTCTCCTGGCATCCACCAAACCTAGATTTGTCCATCGGACTGCCAGATGGTGAAGCGTGATTCATTACTCCAGAGAACGCGTTTACACTGCTCCAGAGTCAAATGGAGGCAAGCTTTACACCACTCCATCTGACACTTGGCATTGCACATGTTGATCATTTCATGAAGCTCCCAACAAACAGTTATTGTGCTGATGTTGCTTCCAGAGGCAGTTTGGAACTCGGTAATGAGTGTTGCAACCCAGGACAGACGATTTTTACCCGCTACACCAGGGCTGCCCAACCCTCTTCCTGGAGATCTACCATCCTTGGACTGAAAACCTACAGGACATTAGACGCTTCAGCACTCGACTACACGCTTCAGCACTCGGCGGCCCGTTCTGTAAACTTGTGTGGCCTACCACTTTGCGGCTGAGCCATTGATGCTCCTAGATGTTTCCACTTTACAATAACAGCAATAACAGCAGGGCAGAAATCTTACGAACTCTCTTGTTGGAAAGGTGGAATCCTGTGACGGTGCTACGTAAAAAATCACTGAGATCTTCAATAAGGCCATTGTACTGCCAATGTTTATCTATGGAGATTGCATGGCTGTGTGCTCCATTGTATAAACTTGTCAGTAATGGGTGTTTCGAGGGGGGCGGACGTAGTCCATCCTGCCGAAGCAGGTTTTACCCACAATCACCTTAGCAAGGAACCCTGTGTCTTCGTCTCCCTTCAACCCTCTGACGGAGTAGTGGTGGGATCGCTGGGAAAAATGGGCAAAGAATTTGTTCTTAACTGACTTGCCTAGTTAAATAAAGGTAAGATACAGATTCAATCACTGCCATTTGCTACACAACCACAGGGTGGTGCTATTTGCTTCCGGTTCAGCAGCATCTTATTTTCTTGAATAGTCAGACAAGACAGATAATGTATTAGATAGATAGAACAATATTGTCCCAAGTCTTGATGATTAGTTGAATCAAGGTGTGTTAGTGCTGGGCTAAAACAAAAACCTACACACCCTTTAGCACTTTAGGACTGGAGGAGAAGAGGACTGAATGATGATTGGCTGACAGCTGGGCAATACATCCGACAAGTCAAGACAAGTCAACAAGGCAACTCCGTTAAGAACAAATTATTATTTACAATGATGGCCTACCAAAAGGCCTCCTGCGAGGACTGGGGCTGGGATTTAAAATATGAATAAAATAAAAATATAGGACAAAACACACATCCCGACAAGAGATACAACACTACATAAAGAGAGACCTAAGACAATGCAGCAACACATGACAACACAGCATGGTAGCAACACAACATAACAACAACATTGTAGCAAAAAGGTTACAAACATTATTGGGCAGACAACAGCACAAAGGGCTAGAAGGTAGAGACAACAATACATCACGCAAAGCAACCACAACTGTCAGTAAGGGTGTCCATGATTGAGTCTTTGAATGAAGAGATTGAGATAAAACTGTCCAGTTTGAGTGTTTGTTGCAGCTTGTTTCAGTCGCTAGATGCAGCGAATTGAAAATACGAGCGACCCAGGGATGTGTGTGCTTTAGGGACTTTTTAACAGAATGTGACTGGCAGAACGGGTGTTGTGTGAGGAGGTTGAGGGCTGCAGTAGGTATCTCAGATAGGGGGGAGTGAGGCCTAAAAGGGTTTTATAAATAAGCATCAACCAGTGGGTCTTGCAACGGGTATACAGAGATGACCAGCTTACAGAGGAGTATAGAGTACAGTGATGTGTCCTATAAGGAGCATTGGATGCAAATCTGATTGCCGAATGGTAAAGAACATCCAGCCGGTCGAGAGCACACTTACCTGCCAATCTATAAATTACGTCTCCGTAATCTGTCATGGGTAAGATGGTCATCTGAATCAGGGTTAGTTTGGCAGCTGGGGTGAAAGAGGAGCGATTACGATAGAGGAAACCAAGTCTAGATTTAACTTTAGCCTGCAGCTTTGATATGTGCTGAAAGAAGGACAGTGTACCGTCCAGCCATACTCCCAAGTACTTGTATGAGGTAACTCATGACCTTTGTTTTGGAGGTGTTCAGAACAAGGTTAAGGGCAGAGAAAGCTTGTTGGACATTAAGAACGCTTTGTTGTAGAGCGTTTAACACAAAATCTGGGGAGGGGCCAGCTGAGTATAAGACTGTATCATCTGCATATAAATAGATGAGAGTTTCCTACTGCCTGATCTATGTTGTTGATGTAAATTGAGAAGAACGTGGGGCCTAGGATCGAGCCTTTGGGTACACCCTTGGTGACAGGCAGTGGCTGAGACAGCAGATGTTCTGACTTTATACACTGCACTCTTTTAGAGTTTATTATTTGAAAAGGCTAATTGATCATTAGAAAACCCTTTTGCAATTATGTTAGCACAGCTGAAAACTGTTGTTCTGATTAAAGAAGCAATAAAATGGGTCTTCTTTAGACCAGTTAAGTATCAGCATATATGGGTTCGATTACAGGCTCAAAATGGCCAGAAACAAAGCACTTTCTTCTGAAACGGATCAGTCTATTCTTGTTCTGAGAAATTAAGGCTATTCCATGCAGGAAATTGCCAAGCAACTGAAGATCTTGTACAAACGCTGTGTACTACTCCCTTCACAGAACAGCGCAAACTCTGTGAAGGGACGCGGCATCCCTAACCACGTCCTCAGAGAATGCTCAGACCAGCTGGCTGGTGTGTTTACGGACATATTCAACCAATCCCTATCCCAGTCTGTTGTCCCCACATGCTTCAAGATGGCCACCATTGTTCCTGTTCCCAAGAAAGATAAGGTAACTGAACTAAATTACTGTCGCCCCATTGCACTCACTCATGTCACCATGAATTGCTTTGAGACTAGTCAAGGATCATATCCCCTCCACCCTAACTGATTCCCTAGACCCACTCCAATTTGCTTACTGCCCCAGTAGGTCCACTGATGATGCAATCGCCATTACACTGCACACTGCCCTATCCCATATGGACAAGGGGAATACCTTTGTAAGAATGCTGTTTGTTGACTATAGCTCAGCATTTAACACCATAGTACCCTCCAAACTCATCATTAAGCTCGAGACCCTGGGTCTCAACCCCGCCCTGTGCAACTGGGTCCTGGACTTTCTGACGGGCCGCCCCCTGGTGGTGAAGGTAGGAAACAACATCTCCACCCCGCTGATCCTCAACACTGGGGACCCACAAAGGTGCGTTCTCAGCCCTCTCCTGTACTCCCTGTTCACCCATGACTGCGTGGCCATGCACGCTTCCAACTAAATCATCAAGTTTGCAAACAACACTACAGTGGTAGGCCTGATTACCAACAACAACGAGACAGCCTACAGAGAAGAGGTGAGGGCCCTCAGAGTGTGGTGTCAGGAAAATAACCACTCACTCAATATCAACAAAACAAAGGAGATGATCGTGGACTTAAGGAAACAACAGAGGGAGCACCCCCCCATCCACATCAATGGGACAGTAGTGGAGAAGGTGGAAAGTTATAAGTTCCTCGGCGTACACATCACGTACACATCACGTACACATCACGGACAAACTGAAATCACGGACAAACTGAACGTGGTGAAGAAGGCGTAACAGCGCCACTTCAACCTCAGGAGGCTGAAGAAATTTGGCTCATCATCTAAAACAGATGCACAATCGAGAGCATCCTGTCGGGCTGTATCACCGCCTGGTACGGCAATTGCACCGCCCTCAACCGCAAGGCTCTCCAGAAGGTAGTGTGGTCTGCACAACGCATCAACCGGTGGCAAACTACCTGCCCTCCAGGACACCTACACCACCCGATGTCACAGGAAGGCCAAAAAGATCATCAAGGACAACAACCACCCGAGCCACTGCCTGTTCACCCCACTATCATCCAGAAGGCGAGGTCAGTACAGGTGCATCAACGCTGGGACCGAGAGACTGAAAAACAGCTTCTATCTCAAGGCCATCAGACTGTTAAACAGTCATCACTAACATAGAGAGGCTGCTGCCAACATATCAAATCAAATCAAATTTATTTATATAGCCCTTCGTACATCAGCTGATATCTCAAAGTGCTATACAGAAACCCAGCCTAAAACCCCAAACAGCAAACAATGCAGGTGTAGAAGCACGTACTGACTCAACTCTAGCCACTTAAATAAAGAGACTTAATAAAAGGTATCACTAGTCACTTTAAATAACACCACTTTAAAAGAATGTTTACACATCCTACATTACTCATCTCATATATACAGTGGGGAGAACAAGTATTTGATACACTGCCGATTTTGCAGGTTTTCCTACTTACAAAGAATGTAGAGGTCTGTAATTTTTATCATAGGTACACTTCAACTGTGAGAGACAGAATCAAAAAATCCAGAAAATCACATTGTATGATTTTTAAGTAATTAATTAGCATTTTATTGCATGACATAAGTATTTGATCACCTACCAACCAGTAAGAATTCCATCTCTCACAGACCTGTTAGTTTTTCTTTAAGAAGCCCTCCTGTTCTCCACTCATTACCTGTATTAACTGCACCTGTTTGAACTTGTTACCTGTATAAAAGACAACTGTCCACACACTCAATCAAACAGACTCCAACCTCTCCACAATGGCCAAGACCAGAGAGGGTGTAAGGACATCAGGGATAAAATTGTAGACCTGCATAAGGCTGGGATGGGCTACAGGACAATAGGCAAGCAGCTTGGTGAGAAGACAACAACTGTTGGCGCAATTATTAGAAAATGGAAGAAGTTCAAGATGACGGTCAATCAGCCTCGGTCTGGGGCTCCATGCAAGATCTTGCCTCGTGGGGCATCAATGATCATGAAGAAGGTGAGGGATCAGACCAGAACTACACGGCAGGACCTGGTCAATGACCCGAAGAGAGCTGGGACCACAGTCTCAAAGAAAACCATTAGTAACACATTACGCCGCCATGAATTAAAATCCTGCAGCGCACGCAAGGTCACCCTGCTCAAGCCAGCGCATGTCCATGCCCGTCTGAAGTTTGCCAATGACCATCTGGATGATCCAGAGGAGGAATGGGAGAAGGTCATGTGGTCTGATGAGACAATATAGCTTTTTGGTCTAAACTCCACTCACCGTGTTTGGAGGAAGAAGAAGGATGAGTAGAACACCAAAAACACCATCCCAACCGTGAAGCATGGAGGTGGAAACATCATTATTTGGGGATGCTTTTCTGCAAAGGGGACAGGACGACTGCACCGTTTTGAGGGGAGGATGGATGGGGCCATGTATCACGAGATCTTGGCCAACAACCTCCTTCCCTCAGAAAGAGCATTGAAGATGGGTCGTGGCTGGGTCTTCCAGCATGACAACAACCCGAAACACACAGCCAGGGCAACTAAGGAGTGGCTCCGTAAGAAGCATCTCAAGGTCCTGGAGTGGCCCAGCCAGTCTCCAGACCTGAACCCAATAGAAACTCTTTGGAGGGAGCTGAAAGTCTGTATTGCACAGTGACAGCCCCGAAACCTGAAGGATCTGGAGAAGGTCTGTATGGAGGAGTGGGCCAAAATCCCTGCTGCAGTGTGTGCAAACCTGGTCAAGAACTACAGGAAACGTATGATCTCTGTAATTGCAAACAAAGGTTTCTATAACAAATATTAAGTTCTGCTTTTCTGATGTATCAAATACTTATGTCATGCAATAAAATGCAAATTAATTACTTAAAAATCATACCATGTGATTTTCTGGATTTTTGTTTAAGATTCAGCCTCTCACAGTTGAAGTGTACCTATGATAAAAATGATAGACCTCTACATGCTTTGTAAGTAGGAAAACTTGCAAAATCGGCAGTGTATCAAATACTTGTTCTCCCCACTGTATATACTGTATTCTACACCATCTACTCCATCTTGCCTGTGCCGCACGCCATCGCTCATCCATATATTTATATGCACATATTCTTATTCATCCCTTTACATTGTGTGTATTTGTGTGTATAAGGTAGTTGTTGTGAATTTGTTAGATTACTTGTTAGATATTACTGCATAGTCGGACCTAGAAGCACAAGAATTTCACTACACTCGCATTAACATCTGCTAACCAATTGTATGTGACCAATAAGATTTGATTTGATTTGAGACCACACTACCTGCTGAGAGAGTTTTCATCTGTATTCTTTGTAGCTGTCTACATACCACCACAGTCAGAGGCTGGCACTAAGACAGCATTGAATGAGCTGTATTCCGCCAGAAGCAAACAAGAAAACGCTCACCCAGAGGCGGCGCTCCTAGTAGCCAGGGCCTTTAATGCAGGGAAACTTAAATCCATTTTAACAAATTTCTATCAGCATGTTCAATGTGCAACCAGAGGAAAAAGATCTCTGGACCACCTATACTCCACGCACAGAGAGGCATACAAAGCTCTCCCTCACCCTCCATTTGGCAAATCTGACCATAATTCTATCCTCCTGATTCCAGTTTACAAGCAAAAATTAAAGCAGGAAGCACCAGTGACTAGATCAATAAAAAAAATGGTCAGAGGAAGCAGATGAAAAGCTACAGGACTGTTTTGCTAGCACAGAGTGGAACATGTTCCGGGATTCCTCCGATGGCATTGAGCAGAACACCACATCAGTCATTGGCTTCATCATCGATGACGTCGTCCCCACAGTGACCGTACGTACATACCCCAACTAGAAGCCATGGATTACAGGCAGCATCCGCACTGAGCTAAAGGCTTGAGCTGTCTCTTTCAAGGAGCGGGACTCTAACCCGGAAGCTTATAAGAAATCCCGCAATGTCCCCCGACGAACCATCAAACAGGCAAAGTGTCAATACAGGACTAAGAGCGGATCGTACTACACCGGCTCTGACGCTCGTCAGATGTGGCAGGGCTTGCAAACCATTACAGACTACAAAGGGAAGCAGAGCCGAGAGCTGCCCAGTGACATGAACCTACCAGACGAGCTAAACTACTTCTATGCTCGCTTCGAGGCAAATAACACTGAAACATGCAAGAGAATATCAGCTGTTCCGGAAGACTTTGGGATCACGCTCTCCGCAGCCGACGTGAGAAAGACCTTTAAACAGGTTACCATTCATAAGGCCACAGGGCCAGATGGATTACCAGGACGTGTACTCCGAGCATGCGCTGACCAACTGGCAAGTGTCTTCAATGACATTTTCAACCTCTCTCTGTCTAAGTCTGTAATACCAACATGTTTCAAACAGACCACCATAGTTCCTGTGCCCAAGAACACTAAGGTAACCTGCCTAAATGAGTACCGACCCGCAGCACTGATGTCTGTAGCCATGAAATGCGTTGAAAGGCTGGTCATGGCTCACATCAACACCATTCTCCCAGAAACCCTAGACCCACCATAATTTGCATACCGCCCCAACAGAACCACAGATGATTTGATCTCTATTGCACTCCACACTGCCCTTTCCCACCAAAAGGAATACCTATGTGAGAACGCTATTCATTGACTACAGCTCAGCATTCAACACCATAGTGCCCTCAAAATAAGCTAAGGACCCTGTGACTAAACACCTCCCTCTGCAACTGGATCCTGGACTTCCTGACGGGCTGCCCCCAGGTTGTAAAGGTAGGTAACAACACATCCACCATGCTAATCCTCAACACAGGGGCCCCTCAGGTGTGTGTGCACTCAGTACCCTCCTGTACAACCTGTTTACTCATGCCTGCATGGCCAGGCACGACTCCAACTCCATCATTAAATTTGCAGATGACAACAGTTGTAGGCCTGATCACCGACAACAATGAGACAGCCTATAGGGAGGATGTCAGAGACCTAGCCGTGTGGTGCCAGGACAACACCCTCTCACCCAACGTGATCAAGACAAAGGAGACGATTGTGGACTACAGGAAAAGGAGGACCGAGCACGTCCATTCTCATCGACAGGGCTGCAGTGGAGCAGGTTGTGAGCTTCAAATTCCTTGGTGTCCACATCACCAACAAACTAACATAGTCCAATCACACCAAGACAGCCGTGAAGAGGGCACGACAAAACCTATTCCCCCTCAGGAGACTGAAAATATTTGGCATGGGTCCTCAGATCCTCAAAAGGTTCTACAGCTGCACCATCGAGAGCATCCTTACTGGTTGCATCACTGCCTGGTATGGCAACTGCATGGCTTCCGACTGCAAGGCACTACAGGAGGTAGTGAGTACAGCCCAGTACATCTCTGGGGCCAAGCTTCCTGCTATCCAGGACCTCTATACCAGGCAGTGTCAGAGGAAGGCCCTAAAAGTTGTCAAAGACTCCAGCCACCCTAATCATAGACTATTGTCTCTGCTACCGCATGGCAAGCGGTACCGGAGCACCAAGTCTAGGTCCAAGAGGCTTCTGAACAGCTTCTACCCCAAGCCATAAGACTCCTGAACATCTAGTCAAATGGCTACCCAGACTATTTGCAATTTTCTTTTGTTTTTAGAAGATGCCACATGAAACAGCACAGAGGTCACAGGCAGAAACAAAATAAAACATGATCCTATATGATACCAGGAACATCTGCAAAAAGTTCAGGGAGAGATACAGGGAGAAGGGAGAAGTGAAATCTCTCTGAGCTTACAAAGCAAGAACAAATAAGCAAGAGATGGAAATGGAAATGCAACCAATGGAATAGAAGACAGACTTTAAAGAGTTGCAATGGAGACCTACCTATCAGGCAACACAACACCTTAGTCACCAGAGGACTTGCAGCCAGAACGAGGCCATCATACCTGCCCCTGATGCATGTCCTGTTACCCCTTCCTCATCATCTGCAACAGGAATGAGAAGTCGAATACTTGTTGGAAGGATAAAGGTTGGAAGAAGTCACTAAAAACATAGGGATCTTTGCATGACAAATGTCAAACTTAATAAAGCTTAACGGAAAACTGAGAAATACAAAAAAAGGTATGATCAACAGATGAAGAAAATGGAGAGACAATATTCCCCGAAGACAAATACAAGACAGAAAACGAAGGGAACTCCAAAGAACTTGAGAAGGATTTTATTGTTTATTGTTTGATGCTGGTGAGCAGACATGGTGGTTTGAGGGGAAAAACGAAGCTGAAGAGAGAGAGAAGGGAAAACAAAGAGGGAAACGTGGAGAAGTTCACTGTACATTTGACGGTGAAAAGGTGTGTGGCACACTGCATATTCTACTGGAGGACTTCTCCAAAGGATTGAAAGAGAAGTTAGGGAAGCACGTGTACAACATTCGACACCAATATTCCAAACTGAGAGAATTAAAAGAGAATCTGCAGAAAGAGGAGATCATCGTGCATATTGACTTTGCATAGAACTCGGGTGCAACTTTCGCTGGGGATATCTCCCCCACATTCTGAAATTGCATTTTTGTTCCCCTCCAGTTTTATCATTGGAATGTGAAAATAGGTCAACGGTGTGCTTTAGGACCATGAAGACGCCTCCGAGTGTTCGGATAGGCTGTTTGGAGTGTTTATCTGACTGAATAAAACAAATTATAATAAAGTTGCACTTTGGTGATTCTCACAAGCAGGTGACCCTCCACACCTGTTTTGGGTATACCACAAATAACGCCGTTTCACTTCGCTCTCTGAGCTCTTCTATGCGGATGACCCCTCTGCAATCTGGGCGGATGACACCTCTCTCAAAAACCTTAGACTACCGTGAGCTCTGCCCATCGGCTACTTTCGGAATTTTACTTTGTCTTTAATTAATGAAATGTTTAACATGGTTGTTGTTCAAAATGTTTGCAATAAAATATTGTTTTCATACACTTTTTTTTTATACATAAATGTAATTTCCACCACACCTTGACATTTCCACCACACCCATATTTTTTAGGTAAATTAGTATATTATGTATCATTTACATTGATTGATTTATTTTAGATAGGGAAATCATATTGTTGTTATCATAATCGCTCAAAAAGGCTGGGTGGAAATATCTTATTTTTTATGATAAATGTTTTCAGCTGTCACAAAGGCAAGTTTATACATTCAGGCGTTGTGTTGAATTATTAATTTTAGAAAAACCTTAAAAAGCACTAAAATAATACTCAATGCAAGTTAATGTACAAATGTATAAGACGTGTTATAAATTAATTGTATGATATTTCATTTTCAACTAACACTGATGTTTATGACGTGATGTAAATTAAATGTGTCTATGGCTGTCTGAGAAAAATATATAAATTCCTGAATATACACGGTCCCAGCACAGACACCAGCCATTGGCCCAGTGTCCACAGCCCTATTCCATCAAAACTCGATCCTCCACCAAGACTCCCACCTGCCCTTCAACCAAACCTAAGCCTTCCATTCCACCTAAATCTAATTTGCCCAAAACTGCCAACCTAATTTCCGGCACAACGCCTGGAACATGCCCCCATGATACCACCCCCAGACTCCTTGCCCCCCCCCAGTCCTATGAGAACAATATGATCTGTGATCACTTCCTGCTGGGGTACTGCCCCAAGAGGGAGAGGTGCCACCTGTACCACATGCAGTACCCCTTCCACTGGCAGGTGAAGAGGACTGACATCCCGGAATGGGTCAGCCTGGAACCCAGCTCCCAGCTGAAAGCAGAACGTTGGTTCTGTGACCCTGATAAGGAAAGGGTCTACCTGACACATGGGTGAGTGAGTGGCACGAGGTAGATGTTGCCCCCCACCACAGATCTTCAGATGACCCTGGCCTATATCCCGATTTCTAACCATGAGAAAATGTCTGACCCTGTATCAATGGTAAGGGGCAACTTCTACCTTATCAGAGTGGGTATAGTTAAGACTTGGGTTAATTACTTGGGGTTGGAGCTTGCAGCTTTAGGATTATTCCATTGGTTCCTTTTAAAATGGGTAGCTGAAGTATTTGACCCAGGTCTGATGGGTAATGGTAATATTATGTGAAGTAATGTAAGTTTTTCCTCTCTTAATAATCATTTACATTTGAAAGAAAATAACTACTCCCTCAGACAGCTCTTCTTCTAGGACTCTCAAGGACCAACTCTGCCTGAACTTTGTCTCACTGATGGTAGAGAATTCCACTGTGTACAGCCAAGTCAGGAGGCTGTCCAACACCACTGGCCCAGAGCTGAACCCTCACTTCCCAACACAGTGGCGCTTCTGGGAATCTGACTATGGCTGGGAAGCTGGGAGAAGTGTGTCCCACCCACCAAACTGTGGGGATTTTACTTCATGTTTGGTGTGAGGAAGTGAAAGCCTACTGGCCATCTCAAATTTGACAAAGCAATTTTCATTTGTTTAGAGAAGTTGTTCTTAGCCCTCAGTCTGTAGATGGCTTTCCTCTCCTCCTTTCCTTGATAGATGAAATGGATTGCTAGAACATGTCCTGACATTTGAAGTGACCTATGACTCCTTTGGAGTAGATTGACTGTAATAACGGATACTGGATCAGCTATTTAAGCAAATGTCTACTGGTTAAATTCAGGGCTAGGGAAATCTGTTTCTAGATCTGTGGTTTGGGGCTGACTTCATCCTCCTCCCCTGTACCACCTAGGAGAACCGTGAGCTCATGCTGGACTGTCTTAGTAAGGGTCAGGACAGTTGCTGGCTGGGTAAAGACTGGGCCTGTGTAAATCTCAAGATGCTTACAGAGAGAAACTTCATCACAGACTCCACCCACCGTATCAGATGCAGACCCACCTTCCGCTCGCCAGACTCCCTAAGACAACACCTCAGGTACAAGCATGCAGTCCGTTACACGTTGCATTGGATTTCAATGTGGATGCTGTTCATACTGTGTTTTATTTTCATTGCCTTGAGATGTGAAAATAAATTTTAGTGTTAACAAGACAATGTGAATCTCCTAGGACACTCCCAGTTGGACAGGTAACCCTCCCCAGTCTTGAGGTGGACCCTATGGAGAATTTCAGCTGCCGGTATCCACCGATGTAGACCCTGAGTCCAGGGAACCCCTTTTCCATGCTGGAGGTTCCTCCTGGGATGCTGGTTTACAGGACGGTTCACGACCTGTTCCACAGAAACATGCCAGAGAGCCAGGTCCAGATTACCAGCAGGTCCAGAACACCTTCCATTGAGACAAGTATAGAATGTAAGACTTTCCTCATAACATTCGGAACTTCAAATACATCGAAAATACATCAAATTGATTCCAATGGAGGGTTGTGTTGTGTTTTCCAGGCAGAAGAAGCACATGGAGGACACGCATGACAATTGTAGCGTGGTCCTGGAGAGACACCTATTCCATGGAACATGCGAGAGTGCCGCCATGGACATCTGCCGACAGAACTTCGACCCTTGCGTGGCGAAAACCACTAGTCATTATGGCCGTGGCGTTTACTTCACCTGTGAAGCTTTTCGGTTCCGCCTCTACTCCATCAGAGGGCCGGGGGGAGACTTTACAGACTGTGGGTTCATGTTCCTGGCTAAGGTGCTTGTGGGTAAAGCCTGACTATGTCCGTCCCCCTCGACTCCCCAACCCCACTAAGTCAGGACGGCATCACTGCGATTCCAGTGCGGATCAGAAGCATCCTACGATATTTGTTGTGTTTGACAGCAGCCAGTGCTACCCCTACTACCTCAAGTACAAAGTCCTGGCAAACAATCACAGTGCTGTGTGAAGGGCATATAAAACAGAACCAGGACTGGTTTAGGAGGGCACATTATTTTGGATGGAGTATTGTCGACTTTACACTTTTATTTACATTTTTCACTCAAAATTGGACAGCCAGTTATTTGCGACACTGAAATGTACTGTAACAATGTTCAATTTTTTTGTGGCACAATTAACTATTAGGTCAAGAGTTCAAGACTCTTGTGGATTGATTGGTTTCTTTTGTTGCCTTTTAATTTAAGTCACTGAACATTTAGTCTAATTGTAGGACTATAATGAAAACAAAATGTTAGACGTGTTCTTTCTTTTGGTAAAAGGCCCTCTGTGGAAGAAATCACTGTTCCTAACAGCTCAATTTCTTCCATCAACTCTTAAGTTGTCTGTGTTCAATGAGAAGTGAACTCATTATTTTCACTGAAAATCCATTCGATTCAAATGCATCACTGCTGATCATAGTCAATAAACCAATATAAATTAAATATTCTGGCTACCACTGTTTCAATGTGTATAAATTGTGTAGTTCTGGTTGCCGCTTCTGTGCCCTCTTGTGGAGAAATATCGTGGTCATGGGTGATTAAGTTTGTACTTTATCTAGTTGACATATCTGTTGTGATGGTGTAGTATATGTTTGTGCATTTTAAATATGAACTTTGCCATCAATTCAGTTTGTTACTGATTTGCATCTGCTGAACACTAAACATTCTCACTTATCTGGATAAATAGTTAAAATGATTAACTGTTCTAATGAATCATGTAGGGTTGTTACTATTCATTCATATTTTAGCCTGGAGAGGGCTGGACTGAGGGAGAGATGGTAGCTAAAATAACTGCAGTCAGTCAGGTGAATAAGTTCATCTTGACACCTTTATTCCTGCCCTGCTGCACATTTGCCATTTTGTTAAAGAGTAAATACATCTTAAATAGTTTATTTTCACAATCAAACTTCCAAACCCACATCCTCTCTCACATGTTCACACTACAGTTTTACAAGGGAGAAGTAAGCCCTTTTTGGTTTCAGTCCTTGGGGAAACCCCCCAATGTCCATGTTTTTGACCCCAAAAAAAGTCTCCCCTCCCTTCAGACATGGCCTGCTGGCCTTGTATTCCTCAATGACAACTGATGTCCAATTTCTAAGCATTTACCTTTAGATGTGTGCTCATAACTGTCAGTCAGTCAAAGCACAGAGTATAGACAGACAAGGGACATTGTGTGAGATGTAGAATATAACAGCCAACTATAGTTCAGACAACTGTACAGTTCACATCTAACACCAGAGGTCTACTTGATAAACAAATTACATAGGTCTGATTTGTTTAACATTACACAGTAGATCATTATGGGGACAAAGACCTACATTTGTTTAAGATTACACAGTAGATCATTATGGGGACAAAGACCTACATTTGTTTAAGATTGGCTATTTATTTTTCAAGGTACAGAGTATCTTTACTTTATGGTTATGGAGTGCCCTATAATACAACACAAATAATATTTTCTGTTAAAAACACACTTTTTCACAGTTAAGACCCCAAAATCATCAACAATAAATTGAGAATAAAACACACAGAAGACCAACATCATCCCTGAATCCCTCAGAGCTCCAGAATATAATCTGTGGTCCACACAACACAGTAGAGGTGTTCCACCCAGACAGAGCCAGAAGAGGTATAGTGGCTGTTGTCAGAGGTAACGGTCAAGCCTGTGTGCAGTGTCTTCATATTCAGACCCCTTCATCCCCTGGGTCCAACATATGAAGGGTAGCAACCCAGGAAAGGTGAGATGATCTTGGAGAATATTGTCTGACTGCAGGGCCCTCATGGTGGAGGGAGCAGGTCAAAAAATCTCTTACATGCCAACTAGTGTAATTGTGTTCAGGTAAGATGGGGGTAATTCAGAAGAGTGTTTGGAGGGGGGCAGCTCCTGGAAAACCACATACAAGAGCACGTACTGTACGTATACTAAGGAACACCACTCACATGTATGATAGCAGCAAAAAGTCAGTGAAATTAAGCATTTCTAGCGACAGAATAAAGTGATTATTTTCCAATGTTAAGGTCTATCTTCTAGACAAGAGGTCAAGGTGTTGGCTTTGACTGAAGTCTAATGAGGCATCACAATGTACGACAGTATATGGGTCACTGTGGCTGAACTGTGGGGGTAAGTACCTTCAAAAACAGGAGGGGGAAATAAAAAGCCAGCGGCTCTTATAAGGTAAAAAAAACACTTCTTGAATTAAGATTGTTTAATTATGGCAAACTTAGTTTGGACTAACACACACAAAAACCATTAGCTAATCAGACGGGGCATGCTGTACAGAATCTCATCTGGTTGGACTGTTTCAGAGTTCGTTTTTCCTCATGTCTGTTAGTCAAGGGAAAGATAAACAAATCCCAGAAGGAGCAGATCTCCAATCACCACCAGTGATTCACAACAGTTGTCCACAGAGGAAAGGAGACAGACCACCACAGAAACACCTGCTTCAAGCAAACTTACTACTCTAAGGCATGAAGTACTAGCTAACAAATAACAAGGCAAGTTAAACAGGACCAAGCAGTGTTCATTTGTATTGGCAGCCCTATGCTGCAGTTAGTGTTGTAGAGAGCGCAAAAGGTAGTAGGTCTATCTACACCATTCAATATCCAGACATATCTGGATAAGAGCGTCTGCTAAATGATTCAAATGTCATTGAGAAATATCACAAGCGAACCCCTAAAGTGAAGAACGTTTTCCTCTGACTTTTCTTGCAAATGAAGTTGGCTCGTACATGACCAGCTTGAATTAAATTATCTTCTCAGGGAACCAAAGATCCAACTGAGGCAGTAGCGAGTAGAATGAGAGCGAAGGTTCTTTTATGAGGCCTAAACAGTTTTATCCCACATATTACCAGTAATTTAAGGCAGGTCTTGTGCATTAGAATTTCAATTTCATCCTGGAACATAAGATACAAGGGCGAGACATTTCTAGACATTCCTGTTTCCTGAGCCTTAAAAACACAGTGAGGACCGATACTTGCAATCTAGAAATGTCAAACTATACTAAGCAACATACTGTTGTCTAAGCAAAGGAATTGGAAAGAAATGGATGCCACCAGTGTCTTAAAATAGCACAATCTCAAAGGGTATTTTGTTCCACTTCCCTGAAAGGCTGTGCAAGAATAATCTTTCACTACATAACCATCCCATGGTAAATAATGTCACTGCATGGACCAAGGAATGACGATAGTTGGAAGGATGGGAGACTAACATTCAGCCAAACCTTGAAGGCAACAGCAAGTAAAACATCACTCATGTACCCCTCCCTTCTCCACCCAAGAAATACAAGCAAATAATAAATAGGGATGAGAGAGATGGTTTATTCCCAATTCTTAAACCTAGTAAGACAGTAAACATTCCTATTGCACCAGAACCTACAATATCTAGTACTATATTACTCCACAAAGAGAACTCTTTAGCACACTGACATGTGCGCGCACACACACTTCTGTGGGGGAAGGCAATGGCACTCTGGGAAAATGAGTCCATCGGTCTGATCCACAGCCATGCCCACATAAGGACCCCGAATAAGGACTTCCTCACGGTGACAGGTCTTAAAATAGCAACAGCCCATCACACAAAATAAACATCCTGGCTTACTTTACAGTGCCAAGTATGATCACCTTCAAAACCTTCGATCACAAAAAAGTCTTTAAAAAAAAACAAAGTTAGGTTTGACAGCTAGACTAACCGTAAAAAAAAGAAATCCTATCTGGCGTGTCTTTTGTCATGCTCCATCCTCATACTTGTATCTGTAATAATGAGGTTACTGCAGAGCCCCTCTAGAGAGGAACAAGGAGGCTGGGGGAGGTTAAATTAGGGATGGGGATTTAGGCTACTACTGTCCAGTCTTTCCAGGGGGTCAAATGTAGAATCAGGGTTTTGAGGTGTTGGTGAAGGGGACTCACCAGGGATTGGATTGGTGACACCTCCCTTTAAGACCAGTGTTGAGACTGTAAAACAATAACTTAGCAGGAACTCATTGGAGCTGCCCAACATGATCACACTGGTGAGAAACAGTCATTAGTGGTGTTGCTCTGGCAGGCGGACTCAAAGAGGGGACAGACAGCCTAGTCTAGCCTGGTATGGCCTGGCCTGACAGGGGCAAGATCCCCCTCTCCCAAATGTCTATGGTACAGTCAGCCTGGTGGTGCGTCTGCTTTTCTTAGACTGTACTCTTCCGTTTCAAAGTTAGTTGTTGTTTCATCCTCCACCATCATTCTTTAAGTCCATTCTGCCACTAGGTCCACTCCTCACCCCGAACTGGTAACCTGTGGGAGAGAAGCAGACATGATTAACACATTGTGTAAGGATTCAGTGTCTCTCTGCTGTGAACGATGTTGTCAATTATGCTTGGGATAAAGTTGATAATGGGCTGAGTTTCTGAACGACCTCCATCACGACACCACACAGCGGCAGCTCATGCAGTCCTGTCCACTCTCGTCCGGAGGGTTGAGCTTCCTCAGCTTGTGCTGCCTGATCTCTCTCACTAGCGTGTAGAAGGCGTCCTCTACCCCCTGCAAATAAACCAAACACACAGTCAGAACAATCGGCAAAAAGGTAGGCATTACATATTTACACGTTTGTAAACTTGATGGCCATCAACAATATAACCTCTGTGTATTTGTAGAAAATGTTCCCAGCACTGCACACACACACACACACATATACATATATATACACACACATACATCGCACTGAGGGACACGCACTGCTCTCCCTGTGTGTGTGTGTGTGTGTGTGTAAGAGTACCTGTCGTGTCTTGGCAGAGGTCTCGATGTAGGGAATTCCGTAGCTGCGGGCCAGTTCCTGTGCTTGCCGAGTGTCCACGGTACGCGATGGGAGGTCACATTTATTACCCACCAGGACCATGGGCACGTCGTCAGAGTCTTTCACACGCTTAATCTGTTCCCTATAGGAGGACAGAAAGACACTGGTCAGTTCCCTGCTTGGTTTAACCCATTTCTTCAAATATGAGGACCATACTCGACATTACATGGGCCTTAAACTACAGTAACTATCCTTTGGAATAACTGTAGTAGTATGTAACTGCTTGTACACATACCCAGTGATGTGGTGGTGAAAATAGGTGGGTAAACTCTGATCGCTGTGAAAAAAGTTACGCTCAATATAGTTTCAATGAATTTTCCCGCAAAGTGCGTTTACCCTCCACTACACCAAGTTTATTATAGTAACTTGAAATGAATCATGAACAAACAATTCAGTAAACTGAATTAAAATAATTAACAAACATTTGAAAAACTAAAACTGTACTGAAACTATTATCTCTGACTCCAAAACTAGCCAAAATAAAATAAAAAACAACATGAATTAAAAAACTAAGTGGGATTTTCAAGCCTTTGGAGGGGGCTTTCAAGATCCTGAATCTGGTGGGTAAATACAGTATGTCATTGGTGGTGATGTTTCAAATAGGCCTAGTTTGTGCATCACCATCACTAGCTAAATGGAAAAATTGGCTAGGTATCTAGCTTATTTCTTGCACAAAAAATTTAAAAAGCATTGGATTGGTGTAATCCTGGACAAGATAACTTCGTTCCACCATATTTTTTGCACAAGTCTCAGCGCTATTCCTTTTAAATCCAAGTCACATTGAGATGGTTTAATGTATAAATTAAACCTAACCTATAGCCTGACCCATTTGCACCTTATGCATTACTGCCCCCCAGTTGCAAGAAGTAACATCTCAAAAAACAATACAGCACAAATGGTTCCTAGTCTCCCTCACATGCTTTCTGTCCCAAACAGTAAAACAACATAGAAATATTGCTATACAACTAAATAAAAACGAGCAAATCAGGTCTGAAAACTAATGGAAACAAATGAACTTCAAATAACAATCAGAAAATGTATGTGAATAACAACAAACTATAATAAGCTTTCTCTGCACATATCCACCTGTTACACCATCATACCACAACTAATGCATTTTGTAAAGCGTCACGATCAATTCCCAATGAAGGAACAGGGTGTTCGTGGGTCATTTCAGCCTTATGTATTAGGATCCTACCTCCCTCCCCTTCTCTCCATAAACAACACCACAGTCAGACACTAATGGCTGTGATGTACTGCTGGAGGAAGGATGGGGCAGCAAACTGCATGATCTCATCTCTCCAGCATCCATCTATAGCCAGCAGGCCAGGGGAGTGTGAGTGTGTGAGGGGAGAGGGTCAGATCTGTTTGGAGCTCAGCACAGTCACAAGCAGGACAGTTAACCGGATAGATGATTTCTAGCGGTGGCATTCCAGGTTGTCGTGCCTGGCATGTGCATGCCCAATGTCTATGGCCGTGTATATGAGGAGATGGATGGGAAGGCAGCAAACAGAATGAGCTAATCACTTAAGCAAGCAACCAGTCAGATGACTGTGACGGGACCAAATGGACTGGGTCAGATCTATACATCAACCCCTCAATATACCCAATGCAAGCCTAGTGGAGAAATGGAGAGAGGGATGGGAAGTAGAGAAATAGAGTGGAGACAGAATAGATTACCATCATCTCCGTCTGGAATTCTTGCCTCCTCCATGTCATTGGGAGTGTTCCTCCTCTGCTCCCCTCCCTCCCTCCCTCCATTTCATTGGGAGTGTTCCTCCCCTGCTCTACTCTCCTCCCTCCCTCCCTCAATTTCATTGGGAGTGTTCCTCCCCTGCTCTACTCTCCTCCTCCCTCCATGTCATTGGGAGTGTTCCTCCCCTGCTCTACTCTCCTCCCTCCCTCCCTCAATTTCATTGGGAGTGTTCCTCCCCCGCTCTACTCTCCTCCCTCCCTCCATGTCATTGGGAGTGTTCCTCCCCTGCTCTACTCTCCTCCCTCCCTCCATGTCATTGGGAGTGTTCCTCCTCTGCTCTACTCCCCTCTCTCCCTCCATGTCGTCATTGGGAGTGTTCCTCCTCTGCTCTACTCTCCTCCATGTCATTGGGAGTGTTCCTCCTCTGCTCTACTCTCCTCTCTCCCTCCATGTCGTCATTGGGAGTGTTCCTCCTCTGCTCTACTCTCCTCCCTCCCTCCATGTCATTGGGAGTGTTCCTCTGCTCTTCTCTCCTCTGGTCTAATTGAGGCAGGATCGATCTCATTGGCAGCGTGCTGTAATCACTCCAAGGCGGAAGGCTAAGCTTTCTATAGCTGTGTTAAATGCTAAGGCATGACATCACCCAGCTAGCTGCTGCAGAGAGCTTTCACACAAGACAGCCATGACCCCCCACCGTCACATACAGCCCCCTGGCCGGTCAGACACACACACACCTGTACTGGTGGATGTCCTCAAAGGACTTGGTGTTGTTGATGGCGAAGACACAGAGGAAGCCCTCCCCTGTCCTCATGTACTGGTCCCTCATAGCGCTGTACTCCTCCTGACCTGCAGTGTCCAGGATGTCCAGCAGACACGTCTCCCCATCAATCACCACCTGCTTCCTGTATGAGTCCTGAAGGGGGGGGGGGGATATCCTCCAGTTACACTGCTACAGACAGACTGCCGACTGATTCTCTACCCAAGTGTGCACTTGCTCACTCCTGTTTAAGGATTTACAAAAATTGGTTTGATGTGTAAGGATGTGTATAAGTTAAAGGGAACTGTGGCTGTGGACCAATTTAACAAACTCAACCCCTGGTGCACTAAATTAACATACAAACCATCTGTAGGGCATTCACTACCTGCTGTACAATGTAGAGAAAAACGGGGCAATTCAAGAGGGTGCTATGAAATGAATGTCAAAACATATTTTACTTTGCCCAATGTCTTTATAAATTACACAGAACTAAATCATTAGATTGTTCTCTACAATATTATAAACCTAATATACTTGTACTTGACCGTGTTGATGAAATAAGAACATCAACTTGCTGTGACCGTTGCTAGTTTAGACTGTGCTGCTCTTGGTTGTATCTCGTCCATATTTGGCGTTGTGAGGTGGTACCATTTGGAGGCGTTTCCACTGGTTGGTCCAATCAAAAATCAACTTGATACCCTTGTCATTTTCAACTGCACCCGCTTTCATTGCCTATATTGGCGATCAAACTACGTTGAGAGAGATTGTTTCGATGGCCATTTAAAGGGAGAGACAAAAACAGGAAAAGATTGTCTTCGCGGAGGGTGGATACTGAAATTCAGCCTCTTAGTATTGTAACTAAATATATATTTAGTCCTTATTTTGTTTTTTTATTCAGCAGATTTCATTTAGAAAAAGTGCCTGTTTTCACATGCGAACCTGCAGCCACTAGTTGGCATGTAACTTCAACTAACAAGCTGAGCGCATTTACAAGCTGGCCACACTGCTCGGGTCGCATGCACGAGTGTAGATTATTATTATTATATTTTTTTTTACACGTTATCCAATCATTGCACCCACACTGTTCGTGAGCGTCTGCGTAGCCAGGATCTAAAATAGAACGTGCTTCTATTTGTGACGTAAGTCATGCCTCTTCCATCTCCTCATTGGCATGTACCCACGTGCCATCACCTCATTGATTTTTTGGAGAGTATATCCACGTGGGTGAATGAAAGATGAACTGAGGTCCACAGTCTAGTTGGTGGTGGTAATGCACCTTCAAGAAAAGTTGGTTGCCAACCACCATATAAAGTCCAAAGAAGAAGCAGCCTGAAGGAGGAGAATTTGCTAGAAACAGTTGGATTATCCTTTTATCTGTGGATTAATTGTCGGAGTTGAAGACCTTCTGCATTTCAAGTAAAATAACAACCCAATGTTTATATCCAATTTAGACAGCAAGCTAGCTAGCTAAATTGCAAGCTAGCTAAATTGCCATAAATGTTTAATGCTTTTCGACCTGTCCCCAAGTTAATATAATTGGTTCAAAGTTTGTTTTGATATTTCAACCTGTGTCCTGATTACGTCTGGTGTGGGGGGACAAATTGCGCGTGTGCGGTCTGGTCAGCATGTTAGAGTTCTATTGAGCAGTCAGCACTTCATGATCATTCCAGTGATAACATTATATTCACTCTAAACATGCTATATTCTCAGAGTAAATCTTCTGTAACGTTTGAACCATAAGGTAGACATGGGTTTTGGATTATTTATTTTCTGAATTCCCTGTGGAATGGACACATTTGTATGAACCTTGAATGAATTAATCCTTTTACGGGTGAACACCCTACAATCTGTAACGAATGCGCTAATGAAGTATAAGCTGAAATCCATTGATGCGTGTTGAGTATACTAACCAACCATTTACACATGTCTCTTGACTAGGCTTAAAGCAGGAGTCTGGATCTGGGACCTGATTGATAGTCTCTCACACACACAGGCACACATGCGTGCTGTGTGACTAGCCATGCTGTGTGACTGGCCATGCTGTGTGACTGGCCAGAGAAGAGGTAGTGGTATCAAAAGGGGCAGAGTGCAGGGCCAAGGTTTAGCGTCCCAACACACAGAAACAGGGTGCAGGGTCTTTCTGTGCTAGTGCATAGGGGCCAGGAATGCACACACAAAAAGGACATTGTCTGGCCAGAGGTAGGCGTGGTGACAAAGAGAGAGGGAGGGAAGAGAAAGCAGACTCTCTTGTTCCCTCTGTCTCTAAAAATCTCTTATAGTGAACTGAGAGGAACTCAATTAGGAGTAGCGGTGTAGTAAAAAAAATATTTTTTTAAAATATATATATTTTTTTAACCTGACATTTGGAGAATTTAATTGATAATGAGTAGCCTGTTTGGTAATGAGATCTGGTAGTTAAGTGGTCTCTCCAGTGAGCCAGTAGTCACACTAGCCTACTCCACTCCGTTAACTACAGACCAGGGGAGAGGCCACATCCACATGACATCAACCACAGTGATCAGCTACAAATGTGGACAGAAGCTCTGGAAACGCACTTGGGCTCACGAGAAGCGCAGTGGTCTATGGCACTGCATATCAGTGCTACTAGAGTCACTAGACTAGGGATGCACGCTATATCGGTAAGCATATTGGAATAGGATGATATTAACTAAAAATGCCAACATCGGTCCGATGTCTAACTTAACGTCAACGTGCAAAACCGATGTCAAAGCTGATGTGCATACCTATATAACGCAATGACGGCACGAAAAATACAGAGGTACACGTGCAACACAGCATACCTAACCTAGCCCATGTCTGCTGTGTGGATCTATTTTGAAGTTTCAAAGGAAGATAACAAAAAGGCCATCTGCAACGTTTGTGCTGCTGTTATTTCCAGAGGGGAGAAAGTGAAATCTTTCAATACCACAAACCTAATTACTCATTTAAAAGTGCATCACCCCCAGACGTTCAGCGACTACTTAGAACAAAAGCAGAAAAAAACTGCAACTAAACAAGTTCAAGTCAAGCAGTCATTTGAAAGAGTAAGAACATTTCAGCGAGACAACTCAAAGGCGAAATCCATTAACACCAAGATAATGGAATTCATTGCCCTTGACGATCAACAGTCCTCTGTTGTGGATGATGTTGGCTTTCGCCGACTGGTCGAGCACCTTGAGCCCCGGTACACACTACCAAGTAGGCGTTATCTTTCAGATGTTGCCCTACCGGAGAAACGCACATCCTTGAACTACTTGCTATGGGCGTCACTGCGATTAGCTTCCTGACTGACATTTGGACCAGCGACGTCAGCCCCACGAGCATGCCGAGTCTGACAGCACAGTGGGTCTACGAGGATTTCGTACTGAGGAAAGCCGTATTGCATGCTCAAGAATGTGCTGGTTGTCATACCACTGCTGCCATTTCAATGGCATTTGAGAACATGTTTGAAACCTGTAAACATGAACACACTCCTAGCGCTATTTGAACAACTGACTCAAGAAATAAGCTACTCAACTGCGTCTGCAGCAGGCGTGATACCCTCTGTCATGGCATTGAAACATCTGCTCAACAAAGACCCAGTCTGTGTCGGCAGTTAAAACTTGCAAAAGTACTCGACTAGAGGCTGTGAACAAGCGAGTCGTTGGGTACAAGGACTGCTACTTCGATGCAGACAAGAAACGGGGATTACGTGAAATGTTAGACACAGCTGGACAAGATAGAAACGGACAGTGACAGTGCGCACCGGGGAAGCGAGACCACGGACAGACAGCTGAAACTTCACTGCTTGACATGTATGATGAAATCTTGGTTGAGAATGAAACGACTGAACAACGAAACAGCACAGCACCGGTATTGTTTTTTTTGGCAAGGAGAATATTATGTAATAAAAATGTAATGTCAGTGCATCCCTACTACAGACCCTGGTTTGATTTCAGGGTGTATCACAACAGGCCCGTGATTGGGAGTCCCATAGGGCGGCACAAAATTGGCCCAGCGTCGTCTGGGATAGGGTTTGGCCAGGTTAGGCGGTCATTGTAAATAAGAATTTGTTCTCAACTGACTTGCCGAGTTAAAATAAAAAAATTAACAGTACATACCTCTATGGTAGGGTCGTATTCATCCACAAAGTGGTTCTGGATGAGCTGGATGGTGAGTGCACTCTTCCCCACACCTCCAGCCCCCACCACCACCAACTTGTACTCAGTCATCCTCACTGCTCCCCACACACACACTGCAGAGAGAGAGAGAGAGAGAGAGAGAGGTTCATACATTTCACAATGTTTTCTGTTCTTAGATGTCTATTCATTTGCACGTGTTCTGTTTGACATTAGCTTCCCCGAACCCCTACCTCACTATTTTGTTTACCACCACCTCTGCCCAGAGGTGAGATGTGTATGTAGGGCGGCTGAGTTTGAGTTCCCATCAGAGGAATGTCAAATGTGCTGAAGGTACTCAATGTTCCAATCCACTCCCACACAACACAAGAGAGACACAGAGAGAGAGGTTTGACACCGAGTGCTCCTCATTGATGCCTACCTCACAAATCAGAAGATATCATGTTTTTTTTTATACAGCATAGAGGTGCTGTTTCTCTGAAAGCATGTGTGTAGCACGTGAGCAGAGCATTTGAATAGCCCCTTAATGACAGTTGAGTATGATGCTTCTTCTGGTTACTGATAGTTTCTTGATGGGCGCAAGCCTGACTGTTAGAACTGCCAAATTCACCCATGGATAGATGATTAGTTGAAACTGTATGGCTGAGAGGGATGATGCATAGGGAATAGCAAATAGGTCTGACAGGGGACTGGCAAACATACAGTAAATTGAGAAATCATGTAACTAAACAAAAATAAGAAGAAACTATACTATGGAACAAAGGTAAATGATATAAAAGGATTGTAAAACGCTCTGAGTACTTCACATGAAATTCCAGGCAAAAAAACCTAACTATGCTCCAACTGTCGTCATTGAGGCAGATGGCTTGTCCATAACAAAACCCTTTCATATTGCCAACCACTTTAGCAAACTTATCAACAATTTAAAAAAAATAATCTTAGGCATGACATGCAAACAACAAATACTGAGCCTTCATATTCCTGCATAACGGACCAAATAACGAAAGACGAGCACTGTAGTCGAGTTCCACAAAGTGGGTGTGGAAGAGGTGAAAACTACCTGATACCAACAACCTGGATGGTAAATTGCGGAGGTTGGTAGCAGAATACATTGTGACTCCTGTTTGCCACATATTCAATTTAAGCCTCGAAAAACAGTGTGTGCCCTCAGACATGGAGGGAGACAAAGGTCATTCCACTACCCAAGAATAGCAGAGCACCCATCAATGGTTCAAACAGCCAACCAATCAGCCTGTTGCAAGTGCATAGCAAACTTTCAGAAAAAAATTGTGTTTGATCAGTTATTTTATAGAAAACTAATTAGATTCTCAGCATTATATGGAAGGGCACTCAACATGCTCGGCACTGACACAAAGGACTGATGATTGGCTGAAATAAATTGATATTAAGATTCTGGGAGCGGCTTTGTTAGACTATAGTGTTCTCTTCCATGTGCAAACAAGTGTGTCCAAGAGAATGTTGAAGTCCTTTGGTTCCTCAGATATCCGAAAACCAATGTCGTTAAATCCAACGTGAGTGTCAATGGTGACAATATTAGAATAGTTGTCTAATACTGAGGAGGGAGTTGATGTCTTGGACATGGGCACCTGGGTGACAGTAGACCCTGGTGGGCCCACAAGCAGGCCAAAAAACAACAAATCACACCATTGAGCTGCCCACAATGATGGTGGTCTTGATTGAATCCGATGGGGAAGGAAGAAGGGGACCAGAACGGGCCTGCCCCGGGCAAGGAGGAGGAGGTGTGCTTCGACTCATGCCAGCTTGACTCACCGCACATGTACCAGCGGATGGCTTCGGAATCGTCGGGGAGATGAAGGACCTTGTTTCCTTTGGTCAGCACCCCTGGATGGCTGCTGGCTGTTGGTGTACTCCCAGGATCAGCACTGACTCCCAGAGCAGGTATGTCTGCCACCAGCAGAGCGAAGCTGTCTAATAGCGGGATCTGATCTTCTAGAATATATGGAGGCCGACCAGACTGCCTCCCACCCAACCTCCACCTTGCCAGTGTCCAGTCTCCCACTGGCCTCAGAGTTGAGCTTACCATCTGTCCAGTGGATTGGAGCAGGTCAGTATCGCCCAACTCATCGACCCCTTGGCTGATGGAGGCATTCAGAACTGAACTTGTGTGTGCCTGGTCTGCATCAAAGTACATCTTGTTTTTCCCACAGCTCAGCTAGCAGCCAGAGAATCTCTTCCCAAATCTACTTGATGATAAATTAACAAATTGTCTGTTCCAAAATATATCAGTTCCACCTTATTTTGTTTCTCTTACATAGATCTCACACCTAGCACATTTGAGCCCAGACGTAGACACATACCACTGGTGTTGACTCTAGCACTGCTAGCAGTTAGCAATTATGCTAACTATTGTGTTTTTTGCAGGAATCCAGGACACAAACATGCAGTCCAGTTGAAAAAGCTAACTGCGACACGGAATCTTTAGCTATCAGAAACTCCAATGGTTAAAGATGTTGTTGACATGAAAGAAATAAAAATAAGAATTAATAAAAACAGACCGAGTGTAGACAGTATAGTCGTGGCCAAAAGTTTTGAGAATGACACAAATATACATTTTCAAATTCTGCTGCCTCAGTTTGTATGATTACAATTTGCATATACTCCAGAATGTTATGAAGAGTGATCAGATGAAATGCAATTAATTGCAAAGTCCCTCTTAGCCATGCAAATGAACTGAATCCCAAAAAACATTTCCACTGCATTTCAGACCTGCCAGCCCTGCCACAAATGACCAGCTGACATGTCAGTGATTCTCTCGTTAAGAACACAGCCATGAATAAAGAATGGTACCAACACATCCTCTGAGAGCAACTTCTCCCAACCATCCAGGAAGAGTTTGGTGATGAACAATGCCTTTTCCAGCATGATGGAGCACCTTGCCATAAGTCAAAAGTGATAACTAAGTGTCTCGGGGAACAAAACATCGATATTTTGGGTCCATGGCCAGGAAACTCCCCAGACCTTTATCCCATGGAGAACTTGTGATCAATCCTCAAGAGGCGGGTGGACAAACAAAAACCCACAATTTCTGACAAACTCCAAGCATTGATAATGCAAGAATGGGCTGCCATCAGTCAGGATGTGGCCCAGAAGTTAATTGACAGCATGCCAGGGTGGATTGCAGAGGTCTTGAAAAATAAGGGTCAACACTGCAAATATTAACTCTTTGCATCAACTTCATGTAATTGTCAATAAAAGCCTTTGACACTTGTGAAATGCTTGTAATTATACTTCAGTATTCCATAGTAACATCTGACAAAAATATCTAAAGACACTGAAACAGCAAACTTTGTGGAAATTCATATGTGTCATTCTCAACTTTTGGCCATGACTGTACACTGATCTGTTGCGTGTGCTGATGACGTCTGTTGCATGATGTGTGAGAATGCAGTTGTTGTACAAAATGGTAATCTTGGCTAGTTTTTCTTGCAAATACTTTTGTTTTATTACGAACATTTTAATATTGTTCTAGTGTACCACTGGCTAGGGCCATTATTGTTTTCTGTTTTTACTAAAGACCTTCCACTGACCTTGAATAAAGCCTGGGTGTCTATGTGCGCTGACGACTCAACAGTATACACGTCGGCTGCAACAGTAAAATAAATAACTGAAACCCTTAACATAGAGCTCCAGTAAGTTTTAGAATGGGTAACTAGCAATAGGCTGGTGCTACATTTATTTAAAAAAAATAAAAGGCATTGATTTTTTGACAATTCACTCACTCAACCTAATTTATTCTTGAATAAATGTTGTGATTCAGCAAGTTGAAGAGACTAAACTGCTGGGTGTAACCCTAGATAGCAAGCTGTCATGGTAAAAAATGATAGACTCAGCGGTTGCTAAAATGGGAAGAGGTCTGTCCATGATAGGACATTGCCCTGCCTTCTTCACATCTCAGTCGACCAGACATGCCATACGGGACTTAGTTTTGTCGCACCTGGACTACTTCCCAGCTGTGTGGCCATGTGCGGGGGAGGGACATGGGCCAACTGCAAATGACCTGTAACAAAGCGGCACGTATTGCACTTCGACATGCATCTCAACCTCTCCTGCCTCAAAGTTGAGGAGAGAATGACTGCATCTCAACCTCTCCTGCCTCAAAGTTGAGGAGAGAATGACTGCATCTCAACCTCTCCTGCCTCAAAGTTGAGGAGAGAATGACTGCATCTCAACCTCTCCTGCCTCAAAGTTGAGGAGAGAATGACTGCATCTCAACCTCTCCTGCCTCAAAGTTGAGGAGAGAATGACTGCATCTCAAATTGGTCTTTGTGCGGGGTGTCGAAGGTACTGAACTGTCTGTTCAAAAATTTAGCACACAGTTTGGACACTCATCACATGCAACCAGAGGTCTCTTCAGGTCCAGAACAGACTGAGAAACACACAGTATTAAATAGAGCCATGACTACATGGAACTCTGCCATCCCATGTAAGACAAGATAGCAATAAAAACAGATAAAACACCTTACTACACATTAGTTAGCAGTAATGTGACTGACAATGAGGCTTGAAAATTACCATGCACTTGTATTTTGTACTTGCTAATAGAATAGATTTTTATAAATATTATTAAAATGGGTTTACTGACCACAACCCATTGAATTAATATTAAGTGTTGTTTATTTGGCATCAGGAGAGCACAGCGCATGGAAGAAAGCAGTGAGATATGCAATATTGTTCTGTTTCTGGAAATGGCAAGCCTAGTTCATGGCTAGCCAGCGATGCGGGGCGCTTCATTTCGGTCGCGCGGGGATCAAACTCCCCCCCTTCCCCAGAGTCAGCCCCGGGTCTTCAGGGCTGAGCCCCGGAGGTTCTGTGACGTCCCTGCTGGGATCCACACAAAATATGAAACATCATATAATACAGAACATTAATAGACAAGAACAGCTCAAGGACAGAACTACATACATTTACATAAATGTCACACAGCCTACATATTCGTACATACAGACAATATCTAGGTCAAATACAATCAGTGCAAATTACAATACAAAATATATAAAATGTCTCCTTAAGAGTGCCCGTTTGTGTAGCTAGTCATGCTGCGCGCGCTGTGCGGTTCCAAAACAATCCAAAGGGTGTCAGCCTAGACCACAAATTTATGTTTTGCATATGTACAAATACAGGCACCTAACATGATTGAAAATCATGAAACATCCACACGAGCTCAGCCATCCACATAGAGACGCACGTGCAATTATTGAACTGGGAACATTTTCACACAGAAATTTTACAACATGTCGTCACAATCAGAACAATTGGGTTAAAGCCCCAAAAGCCTGCACCTGGTGACGTCAATGAACCCCAGTAAGAGTTGCTGGTTCTTTTGCAGCGGCCAATAGGGATCCTAATAAAATACCAATTCTAGACGCATTAATGGCAAACGAATGCAAAAAAATCTAACATTCATAATTTCTCTGATATGTCCCATAGAAAATAGATATCTGCACACCGTGTTGAGTGTACTTTGTGGCACTGCAGCAGTGATAGCCACTGGGGTCAGTGAGTTCAGAGGAGAGGACAGAGAAGGGGAAGAAGTGCAGTCAGAGGGTTTTTGGACTCCCAGGTGTACCTCGTCACCCCCCTCAGTGGTTGGGTCCGGCGCAGAAATTACACAGGGCTACTCTGTCATAAATCAGGGGCTCTCATTAAACAACTCGGGCCGCATTTATTAGTTTTGCAACGGAAAATGTTTTCAACAAAAACCGAGCACTTGTTATTGGACAAGGTAGGTCCCTCCCTGTTTTTCCTGCCTGCTTATACATGTCTCCTAGTGAATATGATCCAGTTGGACCAGGCCCTGTTCTCTTCCAGAACACATCCTTTCCTCATCCCATCCCGGCAGTATCACACCTGGGTGGCACACAATCGGCCCAGCATCATCCTGGTTTGGTCGGGGAAGGCCGTCATTGCAAATAAGAATTGGTTCTTAACGGACTTGCCTAGCTAAATAAAGGTTACATGTAAATAAAATAAAAATCACGTATCTGACATGACTGGAGAGAGAGGGACTCAAAACACACAGGCGGTGTGTGTGAATCCTTTAGAATGCATCCTTGAGCCTGTTTTGACCACTGTTCTGAGAGGCCAGAACATGACAGGTGAGAGCTATATGGTGGAAATCTACTGTATCCAATCCATTCACCGATCAGTGATGAAGGAGAGGGAGGGAGCAATGTAAGAGTATTGAGACCCTGACACAGTAAGGTGTCGAGTTGAACGGAATGTACACGTCCAGTCTCTCACTGCAACAGATTGCAGAATGGAGCGTGTCTGACAGAGATTCAGAGATAACCATGGACACTAAGTTATTCCAACAGATCATCAGATTTGAATGTAGCCTAGATGACACAGAGGACATACTGGTGATGGTATTGCTCCATGTGTCACAACACACAGTTAGTGTGTCACCAAAAACCTACAGAACAGTGTCAGACTACAGTGGTTCACTCATAGGACATCAGTGCCCTAAAACAAAAACAGCTAACAGAAAGCTATCAACTTGTAATTTTCCCATACGATCTCAGCACAGGTACAGCCTCAGTAAACTAAGCCAACCAGTAGGCTTCTGATTTGACAAGCTAAAACCCCCTACCCCAGTGAACTGGGTAGTGTTGTGTGGCTAAAAGAGACACTCAGCTGAAGTCCAGCCACTGTACTCTCGCTCTCGTGGCTGACAGGCTGGGTCAGGGTGTCAACTGCCAGGTAAGCTGCACGAACCATACATACTCACGCACACACAATGGCCAGTGAAGGACATGAGCCAAACAGCAGCAGTGGGGAGTCATAAGGGCAATGTTGTTGGTATACACGCCGCAGCTTACCATCAGTCAGTTAGCCTACATATCCTTCCCATGACCACTTCTCCACGGCAGGACACCGTGATGAAGAGTCAGTGAAGGGGTAAACTGACCGCAATAAGGACTATTCTTTGCCCCTGTGATTTATCATGACAGGTTTATAGAGGAGCCTCCCTTGTCCAATAGCTCGACAGATTTTTTTTTTTTTAAAGATACGGGACAGCCAACCAACTCACACCTCCTCCCACTGCAACCCAGTGTATGGATCTGCCCTACCCTTTATCTTCTACTGTACCCACACACACATTCCTCTAAGCTATGCGCATGCACAGCTCCCCTCAGACTGCTGTGCAGAAGAAATATCAGACAATGCAGAAAAGCACGAGAATGAACTTCACTCAACTTTCTAGAATATTCCACTTTAGTTAAGACGATCAACATTTCACTCTACTGTGGGAATTGTGCTCGTATCAACACAATATTAGCCACTTTCAATGTAACATACCAAAAGAAAACAAACTATACAAGGTTTAGTATGCAAAACTATCTGTGCAAGAGAGCACATTGGAGGAGGAGTGTATTGCATTGCCGTACTCTATACAGACCGGTGCGCCATAACCAATCAGAGCTGTAGTAGGCCTATTTGTAAATAGCCATGGCCATATATGGATCTGTGCCATTCACTTTGAACTGGACTGTATTTAAAGCATTAGCGGTCACGAGTAGATGACCTTTATTGATATCAAAGTGAGAGCTGAATGTAGCCACCTGTGCACATTTGTTCAAATTGTTTGCTAATTAGTGAGTTATTAGTCCAGTTAGCCATTTTCTTGTCAACAATTGGTTGCTTCCAACTGGAGCACAAAATGTGTGCATTTCTAACTATCTTTGAAAAGCGAGTCAGGTAAAGAGCTTTTTTTGTCTTAGAGGGGCAGTGTTGCATTGAGACAGTCTCAAATAAGCTAAGTAGCCAATAGACAGAGGGTAGCATAACTTGTCTGTTTCTCTCTAATAATGGTATGCAAATAATAACGACTTTATTTTGTAAAGTGATTTCTTGCATCAACCACCACAACATTTTCAGTCGTCTCCTTGTCTGAAGGACAAGTGAATAAACCAGTTAATATCAATCCCTGCATGTTTTTTTCCAAATGTCTCATGGAATAAAGGTTTACATTTTACACCACACATTTGCTGCTACTGACAGAACAGCTATTTCCATGTTAAAATGTTATGGGATGCATTCGTCTCCATTGTTTGTGGTAGGCAACTCTGGTAGGCCTACATCATGATCAAATAGCCACAGCAACCTACTTGGCGACTGTCACAATGTTCAAGTTTGCGCTTAGCGGACCTGAAATTTGCTCAGTGCCGGAAAAAATGAGAGGGAACATTGCCCACACAGATGACTTGCTAACAAACAGACCCTGGATCTTCTACCGGATATAAGCATCCTACTCCTTTAATACACTACACCACAACCTTCTTGACCAAACTACCACTGGACTGACCCACCCTACCTCTTCACTGCTCTCAGAAATATCCCTTACAGGTCAGGTGCTTTTTGTATTCCCTGACACAGTCAAACACAGCATCCCCTAGCCTACACTAACCTCCTGTCCCCCTTTACCGTTTTAGCTCCATGAAGCCCTGTTACTCCTTAATGTGCTAAAAAAAAAAACTGTACACACACGCCCTGTGTGTACAGTCCACACACACACTAATATGCCTGCACAGGTGCTGCAGTGTTCCGAGAGGAGTAACTAGTGACACCAAACTGGACTCTGGACAGTTTGATGACAGCAGGATACACACCATCAAAAAACCACCCCATTTACAAGGCTAATGCAGTGGCAGGGAGTCAAAGGCAACAGAAACACTCCAAGTAAACTCCTATATTTGTCTCTCGGTGTGGTGGTGTATTAATTGAACGTCATGCACCTCTGCTAATCTAGAGCCCCTGTGTGTGTGTGTGTGTGTGTGTGTGTGTGTGTGTCTCTGTGTGTGTGTGTGAGAGAGAGACCAGAGTGCCTTGTTGATGAGTGGACTGTTGGGTCACTGATGTTAATGATTGAAGGAAGGCTTCTTGCTTGCTGACAGAGCAACTGCCCTCTGGTCTGTTCTCCACCGCTCCAAACCCCTCGATGCTTCTCCTGCACAGCTGTTCCAACAGGCTCTATACCAGACTGCCAAGGGGTTTCATGGAAACAGGTAGCTCTCTAGATCGGCTAGACCATCGCCAATGTCAACACACAGGCTTGCAAAAAACAACCCGATGGCTATAATTCTAACACTACAGGAGGGGATTACCACAACCTCTCAATCATGTGGGCAAACATTTAGCTTCCTTCTTCCAAGTAAATGAATTCAGTAAAAAAAAAACACACTTCTCATTTATGCATACACTGTGCTCTAACATAGCCAGACACTGGGCACTGGGCACTGAGCTAATAGAGCAGCTGAGGTGGAGGTCATGTTTTGAGGTGTCTCTTGGCTGAGCCTGGACATACCCTGGGCTACTGTAGTGTTATCTCCTGCAGCAGAAGGCTGTAACAGAATAAAAAGCAGTGATACATTCTACAGTGATGGAGGTCTGGCCCAGAGAGAAAAGATGCAGCTTTGCCCTATCCCTCTGTGTAAACAGGAGAGATGACTTTTTGCACACAGGTTGTTGTTGCCTTTTCAACATGGAGATTTAGTGGGAGGCAGATCATTTTTACTGGGCTTTGTGTCCTGGAAGAAAGGTGGACAACATCAAAAGGAAATGAGAGGCACAACCAAATCAACAGAATGGACAGGGTGGGCCGAAGCGATATCACAATATTTCTCAAACGTTTTGACAGTATGGCGGTATTTTCTGCTACTGAATAATTCAAGTTCTAAATATATAGAGCATGACCCTTGAATGGCAACAAATTAGTTCTAAGTGGTTTCAAAGGGCTTTATACTCAACCAAACTAGAACAAATCAGACAGTGAAGTAGTACAATTTGTAGAACTTATAATTTAGCACTGTATCAAAATATAAATTAAAGGCGGGATTTGGATCCATACCTGCAAACGATATATCGCCCAGCTCAAGGTGAGCCAATCCGGGAGACAGTGACGATTACTCCTCCCCTGTCCAAACCATCCCATCCCCTTGGTGCGCCTCCTCTCCTGTTTCACCTCCCCATCTATTGAATTAGAGGTCGACCGATGAATCGGAATGGCTGATTAATTAGGGCCGATATCAAGTTTTCATAACAATCGGAAATCGTTATTTAAGGACACCGATTTGGCCATTTTTTTACACCTTTATTTAACGAGGCAAGTCAGTTAAGAACACATTCTTATTTTCAATGACGGCCTAAGAACGGGGGGTTAGATTTTCACATTGTCGGCTCGGGGGATCCAATCTTGCAACCTGACAGTTAACTAGTCCAATGCTATAACCACCTGCCTCTCATTGCACTCCACAAGGAGATACACGAATGCAGTAAGCCAAGGTAAGTTGCTAGCTAGCATTAAATTTATCTTATAAAAACAATCAATCATAATCACTAGTTAACTACACACGGTTGATGATATTACTAGTTTATCTAGCGTGTCCTGCGTTGCATATAATCTGACTGAGCATACAAGTATCTGACTAGGCAGCAGCAGGCTCGTAAGCATTTATTCAAACAGCACTTTTGTGCATTTTGCCAGCAGCTCTTCGTTGTGAGTCAAGCATTGCGCTGTTTATGACTTCAAGCCTATCAACTCCCGAGATGAGGCTGGTGTAACCGATGTGAAATGGCTAGCTAGTTAGCGGGGTGAGCGCTAATAGTGTTTCAAACGTCACTCGCTCTGAGACTTGGAGTGGTTGTTTCCCTTGCTCTGCATGGGTAACGCTGCTTCGAGGATGGCTGTTGTCGTTGTGTTCCTGGTTTGAGCCCAGGGAGGAGAGAGGAGAGGGACGGAAGCTATACTGTTACACTGGCAATACTAAAGTGCCTATAAGAACTAGAGGTAGACCGATTAATCGGAATGGCCGATTAATTGGGGCCGATTTCAAGTTTTCATAATTGGAAATCGGTATTTTTGGGCGCGATTTGACGATTATTATTATTATTTTTACACCTTTATTTAATCTTTATTTAACTAGTCAAGTCAGTTAAGAACACATTCTTATTTTCAATGATGGCTTAGAAACAGTGGGTTAACTACCTCGTTCAGGAGCAGAATGACAGATTTTCACCTTATCAGCTCGTGGATCTAATCTTGCAACCTTACAGTTAACTAGTCCAACGCAATAACGACCTGCCTCTCTCTCGTTGCACTCCACAAGGAGACTGCCTGTTACGCAAATGCAGTAAGCCAAGGTAAGTTGCTAGCTAGCATTAAACTTATCTTATAAAAAAACAATCAATCATAATCTCTAGTTAACTAAACATGGTTGATGATATTACTAGATATTATCTAGCGTGTCCTGTGTTGCATATAATCTGACTGAGCATACAAGTATACAAGTATCTGACTGAGCGGTGGTAGGCAGAAGCAGGCGCGTAAACATTCATTCAAACAGCACTTTCGTGCATTTTGCCATCAGCTCTTCGTTGTGCATCAAGCATTGCACTGTTTATGACTTCAAGCCTATCAACTCCCGAGATGAGGCAGGTGTGACCGAAGTGAAATGGCTGGCTAGTTAGCGCGCGCTAATAGCATTTCAAACTTCACTCGCTCTGAGCCTTGGGGTGGTTGTTTCCCTTGCTCTGCATGGGTAACGCTGCTTCGATGTGGTGGCTGTTGTCCTTGTGTTGCTGGTTCGAGCCCAGCGAGGAGCGAGGAGAGGGACGGAGGCTATACTGTTACACTGGCAATACTAAAGTGCCTATAAGTACATCCAATAGTCAAAGATTAATGAAATACAAATGATATAGAGGGAAATAGTCCTATAATAACTACAACCTAAAACTTCTTACCTGGGATTATTGAAGACTCATGTTAAAAGGAACCACCAGCTTTCATATGTTCTCATGTTCTGAGCAAGCAACTTAAACGATAGCGTTCTTACATGGCACATATTGCACTTTTACTTTCTTCTCCAACACTTTGTTTTTGCATTATTTAAACCAAATTGAACATGTTTCATTATCAAATCAAATTTTATTTGTCACATACACATGGTTAGCAGATGTTAATGCGAGTGTAGCGAAATGCTTGTGCTTCTAGTTCCGACAATGCAGTAATAACCAGCAAGTAATCTAGTTAACAATTCCAAAACTACTACCATATAGATAAAAGTGTAAGGGGATAAAGAATATGTACATAAAGATATATGAGTGAGTGATGGTACAGAGCGGCATAGGCAAGATACAGTAGATAGTATTGAGTGCAGTATATACATATGAGATGAGTATGTAAACAAAGTGGCATAGTTAGTGGCTAGTGATACATGTATTACATAAAGATGCAGTAGAGAACCACTGCTTTTAATCAGGGCAAGGTGTCAAGCCTATCACTGTTGTGTTGTCCGCAAACTTGATGATTGAGTTGGAGGCGTCCGTGGCCACGCAGTCGTGGGTGAACAGGGAGTACAGGAGAGGGCTCAGAACGCACCCTTGTGGGGCCCCAGTGTTGAGGATCAGTGGAGTGGAAATGTTGTTGCCTACCCTCACCACCTGGGGGCGGCCCGTCAGGAAGTCCAGTACCCAGTTGCACAGGGCGGGGTCGAGACCCAGGGTCTCGAGCTTGATGACGAGCTTGGAGGGCACTATGGTGTTAAATGCCGAGCTGTAGTCGATGAACAGCATTCTCACATAGGTATTCCTCTTGTCCAGATGGGTTAGGGCAGTGTGGTTGAGATTGCATCGTCTGTGGACCTATTTGGGCGGTAAGCAAATTGGAGTGGGTCTAGGGTGTCAGGTAGGGTGGAGGTGATATGGTCCTTGACTAGTCTTTCAAAGCACTTCATGATGACGGAAGTGAGTGCTACGGGGCGGTAGTCATTTAGCTCAGTTACCTTAGCTTTCTTGGGAACAGGAACAATGGTGGCCCTCTTGAAGCATGTGGGAACAACAGACTGGGATAGGGATTGATTGAATATGTCCGTAAACACACCAGCCAGCTGGTCTGCGCATGCTCTGAGGGCGCAGCTGGGGATGTCGTCTGGGCCTGCAGCCTTGCGAGGGTTGACACGTTTAAATGTCTTACTCACGTCGGCTGCAGTGAAGGAGAGTCCGCATATTTTAGTTGCGGGCCGTGTCAGTGGCACTGTATTGTCCTCAAAGCGGGCAAAAAAGTTATTTAGTCTGCCTGGGAGCAAGACATCCTGGTCCGTGACTGGGCTGGTTTTCTTTTTGTAATCCGTGATTGACTGTAGACCCTGCCACATACCTCTTATGTCTGAGCCGTTGAATTGAGATTCTACTTTGTCTCTATACTGACGCTTAGCTTGTTTGATTGCCTTGCGGAGAGAATAGTTACACTGTTTGTATTCGGTCATGTTTCCGGTCACCTTGCCCTGATTAAAAGCAGTGGTTCGGGCTTTCAGTTTCACACGAATGCTGCCATCAATCCACAGTTTCTGGTTAGGGAATGGTTTAATCGTTGCTATGGGAACGACACCTTCAACGCACGTTCTAATGAACTCGCTCACCGAATCAGCGTATTCGTCAATGTTGTTGTCTGACGCAATACGAAACATATCCCAGTCCACGTGATGGAAGCAGTCTTGGAGTGTGGAATCAGATTGGTCGGACCAGCGTTGAACAGACCTCAGCGCGGGAGCTTCTTGTTTTAGTTTCTGTCTGTAGGCAGGGATCAACAAAATGGAGTCGTGGTCAGCTTTTCCGAAAGGAGGGCGGGGCAGGGCCTTATATGCGTCGCGGAAGTTAGAATAGCAGTGATCCAAGGTTTTTCCAGCCCTGGTTGCGCAATCGATATGCTGATAAAATTTAGGGAGTCTTGTTTTCAGATTAGCCTTGTTAAAATCCCCAGCCACAATGAATGCAGCCTCCGGATAAATGGATTCCAGTTTGCAAAGAGTCAAATAAAGTTCGTTCAGAGCCATTGATGTGTCTGCTTGGGGGGGAATATATACGGCTGTGATTATAATCGAAGAGAATTCCCTTTATTTGTGGCTAAAATGATTTTATTTATGTATTATATGAAGTTAAAATAATTGTTCATTCAGTATTGGTTTAACTGGCATTATTTAAAAAAATTAAAAATGTAAAAGTATTATTATTTATTTAAAAAAAATATATATATAATTATTTATTTTTTAATTATTATTATTTATTTTTTTAACATCGCCCGATTAATTGGTATGTGCTTTTTTTGGTCCTCCAATAAATCGGTATCGGCGTTGAAAAATAATATTTGGTCGACCTCTAATCTGAATGACCCTGTAGCCAGACTCTCCAGTCTCCCCACCAGCTGCCCATCAATCAATATCTTACAGTTAAAATTGGCACATTCTAGGACATCTTTTTACTTATGCTGTGCATCTCAGAAGATAGATATACATCACACCAATGTGGTTCCTGAGATTTTTTCCTCTGACAAAGCCAAGGGCAGAAGAGAGTAGGAGCAGTTTGAAAGAAAACCCCTGGGATTCCAGGGAGGGAAACTAGTTTCTGTGGTGAAGAAGTGAAAGTGAAAGGTGTCAGGGTTCAACAGAAAGGAATGCTTTGAGACAATAGCTTCAAACAGCACCACCAAGTACAGTACATAGTTTCCACGTTTTATCATGGATGGTTGAATTATCATGAGAATAACAGTTCAACTCTAATGTGCCATTACATGTAAGTCACATCATCTGACATCTCCTTGAGACGTGCCCACATTGGAAAGAGCCAATAGCGGCAGTCTAGGCAGATTTGAATTGTTATTGGTAAGAGGAGCTTTTTACACACTCCTCTATGGGTGAGGGGAGACATAGCTGTGCCATTCACTGACAATCTAGACTGTCAGAGGCTGATTAATAATCCAGACATACATAGGGAGATGAATATTTGATGCAGCCCTGCCTGCTGACTCCAGGACCACTTGTTGTCTGTAGGGATCAGTCCTGTGGTGTTTGTCTAGCTACTACTGAAGGAGGACACAATCACATGGGATGCACACAAACGGCAGAGTTCTCCCTGTGGCAGTGCCCGGTGCCAGCCATACCCTCTCCTCTCTTTCTGACTCTGTTTGTTAATTAGGGCACAGAGCACTGGTAGAGTCTCTCTACCAGTCTTAATTAGCCCCTTAAGTGTACACACACACACACACACACTGTTACAGTGCACACATACGGTGAAAGCGCACACCACACAGCAGTCATAAACAGTTTCCAAAACCCCACCACTACAGTAAACACATAATCTGGATTTTTTTTAAATTAATGAATTGATCCAGAATTCTAACATAAGAGGTCAAGAATGAAGGAGTCAACCCCTTGTGTAAGCACTTTTGAAATGGTGACACATATTAAAAAAAGTCTTAAACACTCTCAGTCTTCAGCCACAGCCCTGTCTGATGACCTACTCCACTAAATCTCTGTGTGGTTGTGCCCTTTTGCTCAAGGGGTGGTACATGAACATGTGTAGGGTTATATATAGCTCACGGCCACCTCGAGCTGGGGAATTAACAGTTCCTTTTGAAACTCTAGAGCTCTGCCTGGACCATGAGGATAATCTGACATGACATCTTACTGAGGGCGCAGGCTGGAAAACCCAGCAGCGTTGTAGTTCTTTGCACACTCAAACCGGTGCACCTACTACCATACCCTGTTCAAAGGCACTTAAATCTTTTGTCTTGCCCATTCACCCACTGAACGGCACACATACACAATCCATGTCTCAATTGCTTCAAGGATTAAAAATCATTCTTTAACATGTCTCCCCCCCCTTCATCTACACTGATTTAAGGGGATTTAACAAGTGACATCAATATGGGATCATAGCTTTCGCTTGGTCAGTCATGGAAAGAGCAGGTGTTCCTAATTTTTTTGTACACTCAGTGTATACTGTACCTTGGGGCAGAACACAACTCATTGTATTCAGCATTGACTTGCTAGTAGTATGCTACTCTTGCCACTCTTTTGAGGAAAGGTAGACCACCTTTCCACCTGAATACACAAATAACTGTCCCGCTCTCGGCGCCACACATCCTCTATCGAGGATAAAGAACTTAAGAGTGGACCTCATGCGTCGCCACTCTCTCAACTAAAACACTTAATAGGTTAAAGGATCCATATTGGCAGAGCCACAAGCCCATAGCAGGGATAGATTTTTAATGGAGCGATGATGGTAAGAGAAACCTCTCTAGGGAAAGATCACAATCGAACACTGAGAAACCATCATGGAGCCTAGACCAAGCCCCCCCAGTGCACCATCACTACATGAGGCTCAGCTGCAATGCTACAACACAATGTAGCCCAGCCTTGACACAATTCAGCATCAGAAAATCCATCCATTTACAAGATAAGGTAAATACCGAGGCCTTCAGGACTAACCCCATTACATCCATGGCTCATCCATCAGAACACAATGTGAAGATCGAAGCCCGCACATCATATGAATAGGAACAAAGACAGAACAAAACAGTTTGTAATTAAGAGACTTGGAATCGAGATGTAGCATCTTATCAGAAAGCAGGAAGGGTGGAAGTGCAGTGCTCCCTCTGCTCTCGCCAATAGTGACACTGTGTGCAGAGGGAGAGAAGAGGTGAGGGCCCTAGCTTCAAAACAGCCTCTTAGCAAAATGTGACATTTTTCCATTGGGTCGTCCTTTCAGGTTGTTAACCAGGGATCAGGTGATGGAGCCAGGTGGTGAGATGAAAAGGACAGATGTCCACACTAAACACTGCCAACCTGATAGCCTCTGACACCTGTGGGCCACTGGCATGTAGGCTGTGCAGCGGGAAGGGCCCACTTAAGTGTCAATGCAACATAAAATGAGAACCAAAAAAAATAACTGATCAAGAAATATGATACATATATTGTTAACAGTCAGGTTTGTAACATTGACTAAGCATTTCATGGTAAGTAAATAAGTGTGTTTTTGTGTTTGTGTGTGAGAGAGATCAGGTGAGATGATTCATCAGACAACCCCCACCAACAATCAGAGCCATCCCTGAGAGCTGCGTAAACAAAGGCCTTCCTGGACAAGGAAGAAGCCACCCAGAATCCTCTGCTCTATAGTCCTCCCCAAGAACACAGGCTGAGAAGAGACCTGCAGACAAAACAGCACACACACAATACAGCCAGGACCATCAGTGGACAAAGACTATTTCTATTCAGCTCCATGACAATAGAAAGCAACTGGAAGACCATCCATTGAATCTATTAGTAAACAATCCCCAACGCAAAGCCACTCTTCCCAAGAATTAGAGAAGTGCTGTGTCCCTCATGTAGCTTCAGCTAACCATTATCAAGTGTTATATACCACCACCGTACCCTTTACACGAATAGAACCCTTTCTAAATCTAAGAGTGTCCAAATAAATGGTATATCTAGCTTGAGTGTAAATCTGTAGAGACCTTGATCAGCATGATCACTTTTTGTATAAAACAGTATTGCTCTCATGGGCTATTGTTGACATGAATCATGCTTCACTTAGGTTGTTCCATTTGGCATACACTCATAATAGTCTACTGTATTACTAAGCACTGGTCTATTCTGTATTATTACTTACTACTAATAATCATGGTCATCATCATAACAAACAAATAGATGAAGTTATCAAAACACCTAATGACTGAAGATGGGTGAAACTGAGGCATATAAAGACTGAGAATATATTATGATTTTAGGCTACATCATTGGTCATAGATCTGTCTCTTGGTCAACACCGCATGTATGATGTCATAGCCCACTGTGGAGCAATGAGAGACGCTACACCTTGGTAGGCATCGGTAGCTAAAATAGCAATGCTGTTGAATTAGCTTTGTATTTAGCCTTATGTGAGATATTCTACCGGAAATACCAGGCCTCCCATGCTTTTCTTTTTTTATTAAACTTCAGGCTACTCAACAACAAAATCGCATGTTATTCCAAGCATCAGCTTCGAATGTAAGGCATGCGACATAGACAAACTTGCGACGTTGTGGTCTGGTGAGCCGACTGTCTCTAGACTACAAAAATAATATATTCCTGGTCCTTGACCAATCATATCAGTGTAGAATCGGGTTCTTAATCAACTGCCTAGTAATTAAATGCAACTTCCGCAGTGCTACAATTCGGTGTAGCCTACAAGACGGGGCGTCACCCTTGTCTGTGTGGTCTTCAAGCTACAGCCACTATTGCAGCGCTCATCGAATAGCCTGGCCATACAAAATGGCAACAGTTTAATACTTGAATTTCTTGACAATGCCAATGAAAATATCAGGGGGTTCATTTTCTAGTATGCCTTCCTTGGTTTAGCTTAGCCTATATATCAGCAGCAGATGACCCCCTGTCCGTGAAGTTTATGGGCTGACCAGGGGATTTAGCCTACGAACTAAATTCCTATATTTGAGAAAATAATATACACAAACTGATTCAATAGGCCTACCAATATGCCTATGGTTTGGGTCAATGATCACGCGAAGAGCAGTTTTTGTCTGCCAAAACGTCAGGCTACACCTCCCAATGTTGTGCTTGCCAACGAGATTCAGCCTGATGTACGTGTGAATGTCCTAAAAAAAATAAAAAGGTGCGCCGCAGCAGTGGCCGTGTGAACGAGCTCGAGCTGTAAACACTACTTTTGGTCCCCTGTATGGGTTCCCTGGACCAAGCACACAAAATAACATTGAGCGACAGTTCAAATAGCTTATATTTGTGTAATAGATGAAAAACGTGCACGCAATACTTACAACAAGCAGAGCTCTACCCAATAATCAGGAGCGAGACTTGGTCTACTGGAAACAATGTTTCAACTCAGTAGCTTCTGAGTGTTCCAAGAATAGAAATACAAATGGTAGACCCGTTTTCTCAACGAATGTCTCACAACAGTGTTCGACAAGATAAATATGTTATTATTCCAGAACTCATACTTTTCAGCCCAATTTTTACAGCATTCGTTCAATGTTGTACGAGAGGTTAAGTCATAGCGCACAATGTGCTTCGAAGACCGAGAGGATGAAGTCAAGTCTGTTGGAGCCCACGCCCAGCCCTGTATGAACCGCCCAAGTGAGCACAGGGGTGTATTCATTCCGCGGATTCTGTAACAAAACGTTTCTTGAACGGAAACAATCAGAACCAAACGGTGAGGAATTTACCTGAAATTGTTAAATAGAAACTCTCGTTTTGCTGTTTGTTTCCGTTCTTAAACGGTTTCCGTAACGAATACACCGCTGTTTAGTTGCCTGTTTTTGACCATCGTTATTACATTGGTCGGTAGGCCTATCTGTAACACTGCAAAATATAAAGCGGCAGTGTGGGCATATCGCAGTACAATTACAAATGCCGGAGTATCTTCACGTGGTTTAGGCATTTTTATTCTCTAAATTTAGCCTAATCCTAGATAAAGTCAACCTGGGAGTTAAATTAGAAATGTAGATTTGTTTTAATTTTAATATAGGTCTAATGTGTAGACCAAAATGAAACCTCTCCCTCAACAAAACAAAGGAGCTGATCGTGGACTACAAGAGACAACAGAGAGAGCACGCCCCATCCACATCGATGGGGCCGCAGTAGAGAGGGTCAAACGCTTCATGTTCCTCTTCGGCGTGCACATCACCGAGGACATGAAAAGGTCCCACCACACCGAGATCGTTGTGAAGAAGGAGAAATAACGCCTCTTCAACCTCAGAAGGCTGAAGAAATTCGGCTTGGTCCGTAAGAGTCATCGCTACAGTCAGTAGTTGGGGGGTGAGGGCGCGGCGATTTTTTTGGGCAGACTGGGGAGGTTGAAAGGTTTTACTTGCGTTGGCTCTGCTATATCAGTCAGCTAATGCAGGACAATTAAAGGCCCAGTGCACAACATTTGTGAAAGAAATACAATGATTTTTAAATTATAATTATTCAGATTTTTCAGGGGGTGTTGCAGCACCCTCAGCTCCCCTACTTCCCGAGGCTAGGCTAAGAGCCAATTTATGTTTGATCTGAAAATGTGGTCAGAGGCACCATATGGATGGCGTAACGCAATTGTGGAGCCTCCAGAGGCCAAATTGAGCTCCATACCGCATCACCATGTGCCTCTCAAATTTTGTAACAATGAAGAGGGCGCCATGACTCCGCATTGACATGATTGGTTGATGGTAGGTGAGGGTGGAAAGTCCTGTATGAACACAAACCTAATTTCCTTGACAAATTCCTTCACAACAGCTCTGAGCTGCTCAGCGAAGTGCAGTAAGTATGAATGCCCAAAAAGGCTGCATGGCCGATGCAGACATCGGATTGACTATGCAACGCCTTTAAAAGGCTCTGCAGTGGCTGTACAGTGTTTACTGTGTATGGCCTCTGCAGAAGTCAGGACATTCATACTTTTTGCACTTTGCGGAGCAGAGCTGCTATGAAGGAAGTTGTCAAGAACGTGAGTTTGTGTTTATACAGCACCTCCCGCCACCACCAACCAATCATGTCAATGCGAAGCGAGCCCTCCACATTGTTACAAAATTTAGGAGGTGCATGGTGATGCGGTACGGAGTTCAATTTGGATTCCACAAACCTCTAGAGGCTATGCAATTGCGTCTAACCATCTGCACAGTCTCCGGATTGCAAACGGAGCAGGCATAAATTGGCTTAAAGGCTCTGCATGGTCAATCTGACATCTGCAGTGCTGTACTGCCACAGCATTTACTGTGATGCGGCCTCCACAGAAGCCAGAGCGTTCAAACTTCTTCGCGAACAGAGTAGAGCTGTTGTGAAGGAAGTTGTCAAGGAAGTAAATTTGTATTTAAACAGGACCTTCCACCTTCATCAACCAATCATGTCAATCCGGAGATATACGGAGCCCTCCACATTGTTAAAACATTTTGGATGCACACAGCGATGCGGTACAGAGCTTGATTTGCCCTCGGCAAGCCTCCGGACTTTACGGAGCCTCTTCGGATCGCATTTCGGAAAGCCTCCGGTAAGTGTAAATCCTCTTTTAGACCCCACAAACTTCAACAGCTGCACCATCGTGGTGGTGCGGTCAGTCCAACGCATCATCCGGCACACTGCCTACCCTCATAGACTAGATATAACATAGTAAACGTAAATCCGGGACACTCAAATTAGTATGATACACTATATATACAAAAGTATGTGGACACCCCATCAAATGAGTGGATTTGGCTATTTCAGCCCAAACCGTTGCTGACAGGTGTATAAAATCGACCACACAGCCATGCAAGCTCCATAGACAAACATTGGCAGTATAATGGCCTTACTGAAGAGCTCAGTGACTTTCAATGTCAATGTGGCACTGTCATAAGATGCCACCTTTCCAATAAGTCCATTTGTCAAATTTCTGCCCTGCTTCCCAGTCAACTGTAAGTGCTGTTATTGTGTAGTGGAAATACCTAGGAGCAACAAAGGCTCAGCTGTGAAGTGGTAGGCCACACAAGCTCATAGAAAGGGACCTCTGAGTGCTGAAGCGTGTAGCGAGTAAAAATCGTCTGTCCTTGGTTGCAACACTCACTACCGAGTTCGAAACTGCCTCTGGAAGCAACGTCAGTACAAGAACTGCCAAGCGTTGGCTGTAGTGGTTTAGACCTTATTGCTGCTTTTGATACTCGATCACCATATTCTTTTGGAGAGATTGGGAAACCAAATTGGTCAACAAGGACAAGTTCTAGCCTGGTTTAGATCTTAGCTGTCGGGAATATATCAGTTTGTCTCTGTGGATGGTTTGTCTTCTGACAAATCAACTGTAAATTTCGGTGTTCCTCAAGGTCCCAGTTTAGGACCACTATTGTTTTCACTGTATATTCTACCTCTTTGTGATATCATTTGGAAACATAAGGTTAACTTTCACTGCTATGCGGACGATACACAGCTGTACATTTTGATGGAACATGGTGAAGCCTCAAAATTGCCCTCCCTGGAAGCCTGTGTTTCAGACATAAAGAAGTGGATAGCGTCAAATGTTTTACTTTTAAACTCGGACAAAACAGAGATGCTAGTTCTAGGTCCCAAGAAACAATGAGATCTTCTGTTGGATCTGACAATTAATCTTGATGGTTGTACAGTCATCTCAAATAAAACTGTGAAGGATCTTGGCGTTACTCTGGACCCTGATCTCTCTTTTGACGAACATATCAAGAATATTTCAAGGACAGCTTTTTTCCATCTTCGTAACATTGCAAAACTCAGAAACTTTCTGTCCAAAAATGTGAATTTTAAGTATACTCTCTATTTCTCTTCTCACGTAGGACCAGTGCCCTTGGACCATGCCTCGGGACTACCTGGCCTGATGACTCCTTGCTGTCCCAAGTCCACCTGGTCATGCTGCTGCTCCAGTTTCAACTGTTCTGCCTAAGGCTATGGAACCCTGACCTGTTCACTGGATGTGCTACCTTGTCCCGGACCTGCTGTTTTGGACCCTCTCTCTACCGCACCTGCTGTCTCTGACTCTGAATGATCGGCTATGAAACGCCAACTGACATTTACTCCTGAGGTGCTGACCTGTTGCACCCTCTACAACCACTGATTATTATTATCTGACCCAGCAGGTCATCTATGAACGTTTGAACATCTTGACCATGTTCTGTTATTGCCACGCGGCACAGCCAGAAGAGGACTGGCCACCCCTCAGAGCCTGGTTCCTCTCTAGGTTTGTTCCTATGTTCTGTCCTTTCTAGGGAGTTTTTGCTAGCCACTGTGCTTCTACGTCTGCATTGCTTGCTGTTTGGGGTTTTAGGCTGAGTTTTTGTACAGCACTTTGTGCATCCAAAATGTTTTTGTACAGCTTATGTGAAAAGGGCTTTATAAATAAATTTGATTGAGTTTATCTCGCCTCCATTGGACTCTGGAGCAGTGGAAACGTGTTCTCATGCTTCATTCAGCCCGACGGATGAATCTGGGTTTAGCAGATGCCAGGAGAACACTACCTGCCCGGAAGGCATAGTCCAACTGTTAAGTTTGGTGGAGGAGGAATAATGGTCTGGAACTGTTTTTCATGGTTTGGGCTAGGCCCCTTAGTTCCAGTGAAGGGAAATCTTAACGCTACAGCATGCAATGACATTCTAGACGATTCTGTGCTTCCAACTTTGTGGCAACAGTTAGAGGAAGGCCCTTTCCTGTTTTAGGACAAAGCAAGGTCCATCCAGAAATGGTTTGTCGAGATCGGTGTGGAAGAACTTGACTGTCCTGCACAGAGCCCTGACATTAACCCCATCAAACACCTTTGAGATGAATTGGAACGCTGACTGCGAGTAAGGCCTAATCGCCCAACATCAGTGCCTGACCTCACTAATGCTCTTGTGGCTGAATGGATGTAAGTCCCCGTCGCAATGTTCCAACATCTAGTGGAAAGCCTTCCAAGAAAAGTGGAGGCTATTATAGCAGCAAAGGGGGGACCAACACCATATTAATGCCCATGATTTTGGAATGAGGTGTTTGATTAGCAGGTCTCCAAATACTTTTGGTCGTGTAGTGTATATAATGTTTGGTACGGTTACATAAGACAGAAGGTTACTGAAGAAAAAAACATTTTTCATCACGGGCAACTTTAGCATTTTAGCAACTTTGCAATTACTTGCTACTTTTTATTTACTTTTCAACTACTTAGCATGCTAGCTATTCCTAACCCTAACCCTTTAATGTAACTCCTAACCCAAATTCCTAGCCTAACTAACTTTAGCCAGCTAGCTAACGTTAGCATTAGCCACCTAGCCAAAGTTAGCAACAACTAATTGGAATTTGTAACATATCATACGTTTTGCACAAATCGTAACATATTTTTGTGAATTCTTAACATGTCTAATGAAATGGATGATGGACATCCACTAATTAATGCATACCAACAAATCGTAACATATCATATTAAATGGAGTGTCTCAGATTTATGTACAGAACAATACGAAATTATCTGAAACATGGTTGCAGCCGGCCTCCAGGACATCTACAGCACCCGGTGTCACAGGAAGGCCAAGAAGTAGATCATCAAGGACCTCAGCCACCCAATCCACAGCATGTTCACCCCACTACCATCTGGAAGCGGAATACGGAAGTCCCATAGGGCGGTGCAAAATTAGCCCAGCGTCATCCGGGTTAGGGGAGGATTTGGCCAGGGGTGGCTTTACTTGGCTCATCGCTCTCTAGCGACTCCTTGTGTAGGGCAGGTCGCCTGCAGGCTGACTTCGGTCGTCAGTTGAATGGTGTTTCCTCTGACACATTGGTGCATCTGGCTTCTGGGTTAAGCGAGCGGGTGTTAAGAAGCACAGCTTGGCGGGTCATGTTTCGGAGGATGCATGACTCGCCATTCCCAAGCCCGTTGTTGAGTTGCAGCGATGAGACAAGATAGTAATTGGGTAAAAATTACAACAAAAATGTACACCCAATTTTCTTTTAACGAGAATAGAGCTAAGCATAAGCAAAATCCTAGAGGAAAATCTTGGTTAATTCTGCTTTCCAACAGACACTGGGAGACAAGTTCACTTTTCAGCAAAAAATAAATACAAACAAGTCCAAATATACACTGGAGTTGCTTACCAAGACGATATTGAATGTTCCTGAGCTAAGTGCCTTCTATGTTTGCTTCGAGGCAGGCAACACTGAACCATGCATGAGAGCTCCAGATGTTCCAGGCGACTGTGCGATCACGCTCCCCATAGCCGAGTGGTTAACACCATTGCGAGCGTGCTGACGGGTTGCATCAACACTTGGTATGGCAACCGCTCGGCATTCGACCGCAAGGCGCTACAGAGGATAGTGCGTACGGCCCTTTACATCACTGTGGCTGAGCTCTCTGCCATCAGGAACGTCTATACCAGGGCCATATACCAGGGCTACCCCAAGACTGCTGAGCAGTTCATCAAATGGCTACCTGGACAAATTGCAATTACCCCTTTTTATTTGTATTTTTTCTTATTTGTTTACACTGATTCTCTTGCACAGGCTTGATGTACACTCATTGGACTCTAACCACACACTCACACATATTACACTGATACTCCAACACACACACACACATTAACATTCCTTCACAATCTTCCCATACGCTGCTGCTACCCCTCTGTTTATTATCTATGCATAGTACTTTACCCCTACCTACAATTGAGGTACATATTACCTCAACTACCCTGTACCCCTGTACATTGACTTGGTACCAGTATCCCTTGTGTATATAGCCTTGTTATTTTTTTATTGTATACTATTTTTCCTTTTTGTTTATTTAGCATATTTTTCTTACTTTTTAAAAACTCTGCATTGTTGGTTTAAGGGCTCGTAAGTAAGCATTTCACGGTTGTATTCGGCACATGTGACAAATACAATTTGATTTGAGTGGCCTAGTTACAGTTTTCACTTAAATCGGCTTGAACATCTATTGCAAAAACTTGAAAATGGCTGTCTAGCAATGATCAATAACCAACATGACAGAGATTGAAGAATTTTAAAAAGAATGATGTGCAAATATTATACAATCCAGGTGTGCAAAGCTCTTAGAGATTTACCCAGAAAGAATTACAGCTGTAATTGCTGCCAAAGTTGATTATAACTCAGGGGTGTGAATACTAATGTAAATGAGATACTTATTTTATTTTTAATACATTTGCATAAACATATCTAAACTTGTTTTCACTTTTGTCATTTTATTTTTTTATTTCACCTTTATTTTACGAGGTAGGCTAGTTGAGAACAAGTTCTCATTTGCAACTGTGACCTGGCCAAGATAAAGCATAGCGGTGTGACACAGACAACAACACAGAGTTACACATGGAGTAAACAATAAACAAGCCAATAACATAAACAAGTCAATGACACAGTAGAAAATAGTTGAAGTTTAAAGTTGGTGAGGGAAATAAGTCTCCAACTTCAGCGATTTTTGCAATTCGTTCCAGTCACTGGCAGCAGAGAACTGGAAGGAAAGGCGGCCAAACGAGGTGTTGACTTTGGGGATGATCAGTGAGATATACCTGCTGGAACGTGTGTTACTGTTGGGTGTTGTTATCATGATTATGGTGTATTGTGTGAATTTGTATCTTTAATCCATTTTAAATTCAGACTGGAACAACAAAATGTGGAAGTATGAATACTTTCAGAAGGCACTGTATATACTGTATTCTAGTCATGGCTCATCCTATATAACTACTGCTTTACACACCTATTTCACATAGGCCTACTGTCCATACTGTCTATACATACCATTCATATACATACAGTACATTTTATATTCCAGACTCTGGTTCGGAAGCTAATTCTTGCAATTCTATCCATTTGCCATGGGGTTTTGTACTGTGTGTTTATATAGGCCTACTTTATTCTCGACACATCTCATTCTAATATTTGTACAACTGTACATTGCACTGTTTATACACACCACATATTTATTTATATACTGGACTCTTGACATTGCTCACTGTAATCGTCTATACCTACTGCTGTAGCCTACATATAATTCTTAATAGGCCTATATGTTGTGTAAATTCATCCTGTGTATATATACATAGATGACATACACATTTAATTTGGAATATGTGTGTAGGCTTTCTTTTTTGACAGTTTAATGGAGATACTAACATAAGCATTTAGCTGCACCAACTATAACATATGCTAAACTGCGACCAATAAACTTTGAAACGAACATGTATGGTCATGTATCATCCTTGTGTTGTAATCGATCAATACGATAACATATTGACTACATATCCCAAGGGGCAAAGCCAACTTTATCATCGTATCCAGGAAGTTGGGTGCGTTGTCAAGCAAACTTGTGCGTGTCTTTGTAAATGCTCTGAAGAATGTTCACTTCATAAGGTAAGAAAAAATACGACATTGGATATTTGATCATCATAATGAAGAGTTATTTGTGATTACATTTAGCCTTTTACAGTCATTTGTTATCTGCAGCCATTCAAAACGTCAACAAACTTGTATGCAATTGAGATGTTAGACCGCTTGTTTTCATATCCTAGCTTTAAGTGTGGGATGTCAGCTAGCTAACTAGATAGCTAGGCTAACAAACCAAATATCCAGATAACCAGATTAGTTACTTCTTCTGACAGTGCCTCAGAATGTCTTCTTTAGGAATTGATACAACATACGTTAGATACAGTATGTTAATCAGAAGTTGATAATGACAGCTAGCTAGCCATAAGCCAAATATTCTATGCTTTGAGTTTATAAAGCTAGCTATATTCTTCCATGGTTTCCATTGCAATAACAGGAGCTACATCATCACCCTGAATTTCCACGTAGGCTACCAACCTTCTGACACAGAGAATCAGGGGCAGACTGGGACCAGAAATCGGCCCTGGCAATTTTTTCCTCCAGGCCCCTATTATTAGCGATCCCTTTGTGCAAAAACCCCCAGGTTAGACAGACTCACTGGGCCAAAACTGGACTGGCCCATCTGGCATTTCATGTAAATGCCAGATGGGCCAGTCTGCCCCTGTACAGAATGTTACTTTTTTCCCTAACCTATTATTATTTGACCACTTCCAGGTGTCTGTGAGTGATGATTTGTTCCCAGGACTCAGTGAGGGTACTGGTGACTGAGCTGAGTGGGTCTGGTCAGATGAACCCAACTCCTGCTGCTTATGAAGACTCTGACATGCAGGTGGAGCTCTACCTCTCTCCAGAAAAGCTGGTGGGGCTCCTATTGGTAAAGGGAGGGGTGTGGCCCTTTTTATAGGCTAATTATAGATGTGGGAGCATGCTTGACTGAATTTAGTGCATCAACACAATTCTATAATTGGGCAATTCCATGCCAGCGTAGCCCTAAAATATTTTTGCTATCTCTGATTCTAACATAAACTTAATTGGGAGGAAGAATATGTTTGACATGCTTTTTACATTTGTATCACAAACCATTTATGAGACAATCATGATGAAAGTGGCCATTTTAGGCCCTTTTAAGACCTATACATGCTTCCTGTAAGAACCTATGATCTGTGAACCCTACATGATACAGACAACATCTTGGTGTCATTTTACTCCTATTAGTGTGCACTCAAATATCTAGTATGTCTAGATTCTGAAATACATTTTTCACATTAACTTTTTCCGTATACAAAATTATAATATGAATATGAATATCTCAAAAGTACCCTTTTTGAATTGGTAATTTTTTTGACGGATTGTTTTGAACAATATACTTTTCAAACGCGTACAATTTCCAGAGTGAGCTCTCTGGTACTTTTAATGAAATGACCCATTTTATACATAGAAATTGACACTATAGATCATTAACCCAATCACAGCCTTCCTTTAGGTTTGCATATGCAGCAAATCACCAGCAGAGGTAGTTCCCTTTGAATCAATTTTCCCATTCACTGTGTTGGTGGTGCTCATAACATTTATCATAACTTCAGAATTAGCAGAGAGCCCACTCTGGACATTTTATGTTATCGTAGTGTATAGGCCTATTATTCCAAACAATATGTTTTAAAATGAACCAAATCAAAAAGGGTATTTTGATTTTTAAAGTTGAATAAATAAATGTGAATATTTCGATTTCAGAATCTATACATACTCCATATGCTAGAGCACACTATAAGGAGTATAATGACACCAATATGTTGTCTGTATCATGTACAGTTCATGGACCATAAGGTCTTATAGGAGTCATGTATAAAGTACAGTACCTTCAGAAAGTATTCATACCTCTTGACTTATTCCACATTTTGTTGTATTACAGCCTAAATTCAAAATTGATTAAATAGTTTTTCCCCGCACACCCATATACACATACTGTAATACCCCATAATGACAGTGAACACCTTTTTTTAGATATTTTAGCAAATTTATTAACAAATTAAATACAGAAATACTGATTTACAGAAGTATTCACACCCCTGAGTCAATACTTTGTAGAAGCACCTTTGGCGACGATTACAGCTGTGAGTCTTTCTGGGTAACATTTTAGTCATTTAGCAGACACTCGTATCCAGAGAAACTTACAGTAATGAGTGCATACATTTTTATTCTCTAAGACCTTTCCACACCTGGATTGTGCAACATTTGCTCATTATACTTTTGAGAATCTTTCAAGCTCTGTCAAATTGGTTGTTGATTATTAATAGACAGCCATTTTCAGATCTTGCCATACGTTTTTAAAACTGTAACTCGGCCATTCACTGTCTTCTTGGTAAGCAACTCCAGTGTAGATTTGGCCTTGTGTTTTAGGTTATTGTCCTGCTGAAAAGTGAATTAATCTCAGTGTCTAGCGGAAAGCAGACTGAACCAGGTTTTTCTCTAGGATTTTGCCATGCCATTTTATTTTTTATCCTGAAAAACTGCCCAGTGCTTAACGATTACAAGCATACCCATAACATGATGCAGCCACCACTGTGCTTGAAAATGTGGAGAGTGGTACTGTGTTGTATTGGATTTGCCCCAAACATAACAATTTGTATTCAGGACAAAGAGTTAACAATCTGCCACATTTTTGCAGAATTACTTTAGTGCCTTGTTGCAAAAAGTATGCATGATTTAGAATATTTTTTTTATAGGCTTCCTTCTTTTCACTCTGTCAATTAGGTTAGTGTTGTGGAGTAAATACAATGTTGTTGATCCATCCTCAGTGTTCTCCTATCACAGCCATTAAACTCTGTAACTGTTTTAAAGTTATCATTGGCCTCATGGTGAAATCTCTGAGTGGTTTCCTTCCTTTCTGGCAACTGAGTTAGAAAGGACGCCTGTATCTTTGTAGTGACTGGGTGTATTGATACACCATCCAAAGTGTATTAATAACTTCACCTTGTTCAAATGGATATTCAATGTTTTCTTTTTTTGTTTTGTTACCCATCTACCAATAGGTGCCCTTCGCGAGGCATTACAAAACCTCCCTGGTCTTTGTGGTTGAATCTGTTTGAAATTCACTGCTCGACTGTGGGACCTTACAGACAATTGTGTGGGTACATAGACGAGGTAGTCATTCAAAAATCAGGTTAAATACTATTATTGTACACAGAGTCCATGCAACTTATGTGACTTGTTTAGTAAATGTTTACTCCTCAACTTATTAAGGCTTTCCATAACAAAGGGGTTGAATACTTATTGACTCAACACATTTCAGCTTTTAATTTGTAAACATTTCAAAAACCATAATTACACTTTTATATTATGGGGTATTGTGTGTGTGTGTAGGCCAGTGACAAATAGATCTAAATGTAATCTATTTTAAATTCAGTCTGTAACACAACAAAATGTGGAAAAAGTTAAAGGGTGTGAATTAGAGGTCGACCGATTATGATTTTCCAACGCCGATACCGATTATTGGAGGGCCAAAAAAAGCCGATACCGATTTAATTTAAAAAAAAAATATATATATATATTTTTAGTAACAACAACACTGAATGAACACTTTATTTTAACTAAATATAATACATCAATAAAATCAATTCAGTCTCAAATAAATAATGAAACATGTTCAATTTGGTTTAAATAATGCAAAAACAAAGTGTAAAAGTGCAATATTTGCCATGTTAAAAATCTAACGTTTAAGTTCCTTGCTCAGAACATGAGAACATATGAAAGCTGGTGGTTCCTTTTAACATGAGTCTAAAATATTCCCAGGTAAGAAGTTTTAGGTTGTAGTTATTTTATGAATTATAGGACTATTTCTCTCTATACCATTTGTATTTCATATACCTTTGACTATTGGATGTTCTTATAGGCACTATAGTATTGCCAGCCTAATCTCGGGAGTTGATAGGCTTGAAGTCATAAACAGCGCAATGCTTGAAGAGCTGCTGGCAAATGCAGGAAAGTGCTGTTTGAATGATTGCTTACGAGCCTGCTGCCTACCATCGCTCAGTTAGACTGCTCTATAAAATATCAAATCATAGACTTCATTTTAATATAATAACACACAGAAATATGAGCCTTAGGTCATTAATACGGTCAAATCCGGAAACTATTATTTCGAACAACAAACAAAACGTTTATTCTTTCAGTGAAATACGGAACTGTTCCGTATTTTATCTAACGGTGGGCATCCCTAAGTCTAAATATTGCTGTTACATTGCACAACCTTCAGGCAATATTAACTAATATGCAGGTTTAAAAATATATACTTGTGTATTGATTTTAAGAAAGGCATTGATGTTTATGGTTAGGTACACATTGGTGCAACGACAGTGCTTTTTTCGCAAATGCGCTTGTTAAATCATCACCCATTTGGCAAAGTAGGCTGTGATTTGATGATAAATTAACAGGCACCGCAATGATTATATGCAACGCAGGACAAGCTAGATAAACTAGTAATATCATCAACCATGTGTAGTTAACTAGTGATTATGTTAAGATTGATTGTTTTTATAAGATAAGTTTAATGCTAGCTAACTCCTTGCTGCACTCGCATAACAGGTCATCAGCCTGCCATGCAATATCCTCGTGGAGTGCAATGTAATCGGCCATAATTGGTGTCCAAAAATGCTGACTACCGATTGTTATAAAAACTTGAAATTGGCCCTAATTAATCGGCCATTCCGATTAATCGGCCGACCTTTAGTGTGAATACTTTCTGAAGGCGCTGTAGGTCTAAAATTTCCACTATCATAAAAAATAAATTATTAAAAAACGTTTGATACAAATGTAAAAAGCATGTCAAATATCCTACCAGAACAATCTGAGATACCAAAAATATATTTTTAGCCTACGCTGGCATGGAATCGCCCAATTGTATTCGGCAGAAAACCTATTGGTTGCGAAATGGGCTGCATTGCCAACATTGCTGAGTCATATTTTTGGGTTCCTTACCCGTATGAAGACAGAAAGCTATATACAGTCGTGGCCAAAAGTTTTGAGAATGACACAAATCTACATTTTTACAAAGTCTGCTGCCTCAGTGTCTTTAGATATTTAACTAGTAGTAACTTCAGATGTTACTATGGAATACAGAAGTATAATTACAAGCATTTCACAAAGGCTTTTATTGACAATTACATGAAGTTGATGCAAAGAGTCAATATTTGCAGTGTTCACCCTTCTTTTTCAAGACCTCTGCAATCCACCCTGACATGCTGTCAATTAACTTCTGGGCCACATCCTGACTGATGGCAGCCCATTCTTGCATAATCAATGCTTGGAGTTTGTCAGAATTTGTGGGTTTTTGTTTGTCCACCCGCCTCTTGAGGATTGACCTCAAGTTCTCAATGGGATTAATGTCTGGGGAGTTTCCTGGCCATGGACCCAAAATCTTAATGTTTTGTTCCCCGAGCCACTTAATTATCCCTTTTTCCTTATGGCAAGGTGCTCCATCATGCTGGAAAATGCATTGTTCGTCACCAAACTGTTCCTGGATGGTTGGGAGAAGTTGCTCTCGGAGGATGTATTGGTACCATTCTTTATTCATGGCTGTGTTCTTAGGCAAACTTGTGAGTGAGCCCACTCCCTTGGCTGAGAAGCAACCCCACACATGAATGGTCTCAGGATGCTTTACTGTTGGCATGACACAGGACTGATGGTAGCGCTCACCTTGTCTTCTCCGGACAAGCTTTTTTCCAGATGCCCCAAACAATTGGAAAGGGGATTCATCAGAGAAAATGACTTTACCCCAGTCCTCAGCAGTCCAATCCCTGTACCCTTTGCAGAATATCAGTCCGTCCCTGATGTATTTCCTGGAGAGAAGTGGCTTCTTTGCTGCCCTTCTTGACACCAGGCCATCCTCCAAAAGTCTTTGCCTCACTGTGCGTGCAGATGCACTCACACCTGCCTGCTGCCATTCCCGAGCAAGCTCTGTGCTGGTGGTACCCCGAACCTGCAGCTGAATCAACTTTAGGAGACGGTCCTGGCGCTTGCTGGACTTTCTTGGGTGCCCTGAAACCTTCTTCACAACAATTGAACCGCTCTCCTTGAAGTTCTTGATGATCTGATAAATGGTTGATTTAGGTGCAATCTTACTGGCATCAGTATCCTTGCCTGTGAAGCCCTTTTTGTGCAAAGCAATGATGACAGCACATGTTTCCTTGCAGGTAACCACGGTTGACAGAGGAAAAACAATGATTCCAAGCACCACCCTCCTTTTGACGCTTCCAGTCTGTTATTCGAACTCAATCAGCATGACAGAGTGATCTCCAGCCTTGTCCTCATCAACAATCACACCTGTGTTAACGAGAGAATCACTGACATGATGTCAGCTGGTCCTTTTGTGGCAGGGCTGAAATGCAGTGGAAATGTTTTTTGGGGATTCAGTTAATTTACATGGCTAAGAGGGACTATGCAATTGATTGCATTTCATCTGATCACTCTTCATAACATTCTGGAGTATATGCAAATTGCCATCATACAAACTGAGGCAGCAGACTTTGTGAATATTAATATTTGTGTCATTCTCAACTTTTGTCCACGCCTGTACATTCCTATATTCCTATGCATTTAAAAGATGCTTGAATGAACAGACACGTGACTAAGCGAATGAGCTATGACTCCGACGTGACACTGTTCTGACAGCTATTAACATGCTCCATTATCTTGATTGCTGAGTGGACATATGGGGGGACATTCATAAAAGTCTCACTTGCATCAGAGGTTGATGAATGGCACACTGGAGAATCTTTCCTTGCAGTGTTACTTTTAAATGGAGTTTGTTGGTTAGTATTTTATAAAAACAAACACTGCGCAAACGAACACTTTTCTCCCTCTCTTTCAGCATCACTTTTGAAATTATTTGATGGGCTAGTTTATACTATAAATTAAGCTGTGGTGCTGTTGCCTGGTGGGAATGCTGTTAGCCTTGTCAGTGAGATTGGTCTCTGGGAGGGAGGAGACATAGGTGTGCCTACTGAGATGTGGCCATTAAAGCTATTGGGGAGGTTTTGATTTATCTCTGGAGTCTGCACCGTTCTGATTACGCTGAGCCAAAAGGCATGGTGTGCAAACACTCCCATCCATAATCATCTGTGGTGTTAACCTAGAACCTGGCTACCTCCTCCAGCGACAGACAGACAATAGACACAGTCATGAGTAGAATTTAGAATGTTGTCGACGCCTGTGGAAGTTAAGCTTTCACTGGTTTCTTTTTCTCCAAAAGCAAGAGTAGTTACTGCACAACACTCCCACCGGGCACACACTGGTCGAATCAATGTTGTTTCAACCTCGTATGTCAACCTATTGTGACGTGGAATCTATGTGGAATACACATTTGGATTTGCAAAAAGTCAGCAAGTACTGTTTACATCTTATTTCAACCAGCGTTATAAACATTTAAATTAGGGTAAAACTTCAAATATATACAATGACTTAAACTGACTTACAGATTTGTTACATTAACATAATTTCAGCATAATTATCAGAAATATGTACACTACCGTTCAAAAGTTTGGGGTCACTTAGAAATGTCCTTGTTTTTGAAAGAAAAGCAACTCCATTAAATAGTACACGCAGTCTCAATGCCAACAGTGAAGAGGCGACTCTGGGATGCTGGCCTTCTAGGCAGAGTTCCTCTGTCCAGTGTCTGTGTTCTTTTGACCATTTGAATCTATTAATTTTATTGACAGTCTGAGTCTGAGCTTTTTCTTTGCAACTCGGCCAAGAAGGCCAGCATCCCGGAGTCGCCTCTTCACTGTTGGCGTTGAGACTGGTGTTTTGTGGGTACTATTTAATGAAGCTGCCAGTTGAGGACTTGTGAGGCATCTGTTTCTCAAACTAGATACTCTAATTTACTTCTACTCTTGCTCAGTTGTGCACCGGGGCCTCCCACTCTTTCTATTCTGGTCAGGGCCAGTTTGCGCTGTAGTACACAACGTTGTACGAGATCTTTAGTTACTTGGCAATTTCTCGCATGGAACAGCCTTCATTTCTCAGAACAAGAATAGAATGACGAGTTTCAGAAGAAAGTTCTTTGTTTTCTGTAATCAAACCCACAAATGCTGATGCTCCAGATACTCAACTAGTCTAAAGAAGGCCAATTGTATTGCTTCTTTAATCAGAACAACAGTTTAAAGCTGTGCTAACATAATTGCAAAAGGGTTTTCTAATGATCAATTATCCTTTTAAAATGATAAACTTGGATTAGCTAACACAACCATCACAACCACCATTGGAACACAGGAGTGATGGTTGCTGATAATGGAACTCTGTACGCCTATGTAGATATTCAATTCAATATCAGCCACTTCCAGCTTCAATAGTCATTTACAACATTAACAATGTCTACACTGTATTTCTAATCAATTTTATGTTATTTTAATGGACAGAAAGTGTTTTTCTTTAAAAAAAAAGGACATTTCTAAGTGACCCCAAACTTTTGAACGGTAGTGTATATATAAATATATTATCCAAGCATGAAAACGTTGATATTTGGTTGCGTTCACAATTCAATATCCAGTTGATTGATAAGATGGATTCATGTCTCCTTCTCAACCAATAATCGAAGTTAAAGAATAGCAATAATAATGCACTTGAAATAAGTTTGATTTAGTCCTATTCTTAATTATTAACTTGTAGATTACATTTGAAGTCAACTAACCATCCTTCATATAAAAGACAATATCCAAAGGTGAAAGTTTATTATTAATATCATTAATTTGGCATCCTATTTATATGTCTAATGATAATTACTTCTAAAGATACAATCAACCATGAATGAATGACAGTATACCTAGCTACTCTTTGAAATGGTGTCATTTGGGCGAAACGGATGTCAATGTTGCCTACATAAACCCAACTTCACTCTGAATTTACATTCACAGACAGCTTGTTAAGGAAAGTTAGTTACTTTCAAATATTTAATGTTATTTAGCTGGTCTACAAAAATGAGTATGAAAGCTGATCAATGTCTAAATGTGTTGACATGATAGCCCAGCTTGTTTCCAAAGGTTGTGAATTCGAATCTCATCAACTTTAGCTAATTATCAACTTTCCAACTACTTGCTACTTTTTTTAAAGCTATTTTGCAACTACTGACCATGTTAGCTAATATTTCCCCTAACCCTAACCCTTTTAGCTAAATCCTTCCCCCAGCAAGACTGTTCCTAGAGCTGGCAGCCCGGCCAAACTGAACAAGAGGAGAAGGGCCTTGGTCAGGGAGGTGACCAAGGACCTGATGGTCACTCTGACAGAGCTCCAGAGTTCCTCTGTGGAGATGGGAGAAACTTCCAGAATGAAAACCGTCTCTTCAGCACTCCACCAATCAGTGGCGAGACAGAAACCACTCCTCAGTAAAAGGCACATGACAGCCTGCTTGGAGTTTACCAAAAAGCACCTAAAGGATTCTCAGACCATGAGAAACAAGATTCTCTGATCTGATGAAACCAAGAACTAACTCTGGCCTAAATGCCAAGCGTCACGTCTGGAGGAAACCTGGCACCATTCCTGCGGTGAAGCATGGTGGTGGATGTTTTTCAGCGGCAAGGACTGGGCGACTAGTCAGTATTGAGGGAAAGATGAACAGAGCAAAGTACAGAATGATCTTTGATGAAAACCTGCCCCAGAGCACACAGGACCTCAGACTGGGGCGAAGGTTCACCTTCCAACAAGACAACGACCCTAAGCACACAGCCAAGACAATGCAGGAGTTGCTTCCGGACAAGTCTCTGAATGTCCTTGAGTGGCCCAGCCAGAGTCCGGACTTGAACATCTCTGGAGAGACCTGAAAATAGCTGTGCAGCGACACTCCCCATCCAACCTGACAGAGCTGGACAGGATGTGCAGAGAAGAATGGGAGAAACTGTGTGCTAAATTTGTAGCGTCAAACCCAAGAAGCTGCCAGATCAAGCAATGGCGCCGAAGGAGATTGCTGCCGTTTTACGATCCCGCAACCAATTGTGCTATTGTGTATGTTTTTTCCCGTTATTTTGTACATAATGTTTCTGCCACCGTGTCTTATGACAGAAAAGAGCTTCTAGATATCAGGACAGCGATTACTCACCCCATACTGGAGGAATACTTTTTCTTCAACGAGTCGGACGGGAAGGATTTACTTCAGACGCCCGACAAGGTCCTCATCCCCGTAATTTGCAGAAGAAAGAGACGGAGGTATCATGAACGAAGATCAGGGTGCCTTGATAGGATCCGTGGCAGAGAAGGTAATCTACCTTTACCATCGGCCCTATTTGCCAACGTACAATCATTGATAATAAAATAGATGAAATACGATCACGTATATCCTACCAAAGGGACATAAAAACTGTGATATCTTGTGTTTCACCAAGTTATGGCTGAACAACGACATGAATAATATATAGCTGGTGGGTTTTAAGCTTTTTCGGTAGGATAGAACAGCGACCTCTGGTAAGACAAGGGGTGGCGGTCTATGTATATTTGTAAAAACAGCTGGTGCACGAAATCTAAGGAAGTCTCAAGGTTTTGCTCACTTGAGATAGAGTATCTCATGATAAGCTGTAGACCACACTATCTACCAAGAGAATTTATCTGTATTTTTCGTAGATGTCTACATACCACCACAAACCGATGTTGGCACTAAGACCGCACTCAATGAGCTGTATACGGTCATAAGTAAACAGGGAAACGCTCAACCAGAGGTGGCCGGGGACTTTAATGCAGGAAAACTTAACTCTGTTTTATCTCATTTCTACCAGCATGTGTAACCAGAGGGAAAAAACACTAGACCACATCATTATTTAACCATTCACAGTGTTGGTTGAAGAAAGTATGTGAACCTCTATGCTAATGACTTGTCCAAAAGCTCATTGGAGTCAGGAGTCAACATGGAGTCCAATCAATGAGATGAGATTGGAGATGTTGGTTAGGACTGCCTTGCCCTACAAAAAACACTCACTAAATTGTGAGTACTATTCACAAGAAGCATTGCCTGGTGTGAACCATGCCTCAAACAAAAGAGATCTCAGAAGACCTAAGACTAAGAATTGTTGACTTGCATAAAGCTGGAAATGGTTACAAAAGTATTTCTTAAAGCCTTTATGTTCATCGTCCACGGTAGGACAAATTGTCTATAAATAGAGAAAGTACAGTACTGTTGCTACTCTCCCTAGGAGTGGCCGTCCTGCAAAGATGACTGCTAGAGCACAGCGCAGAATGCTCGATGAGGTGAAGAAAAATCCTAGAGTGTCAGCTAAAGACTTACAGAAATATCTGTAACATGCTAGCATCTCTGTTGATGAGTCTACGATACGTAAAACACTAAACAAGAATGGTGTTCATGGGAGGACACCACGGAAGAAGCCACTGCTGTCCAAAATACACATTGCTGCACGTCTGAAGTTTGAAAAAGTGCACCTGGATGTTCAACAGCGCTACTGGCAAAATATATTCTGTGGACAGATGAAACTACAGTTGAGTTGTTTGGAAGGAACATCCAACACTATGTGTAGGGAATAAAAGGCACAGCACACCAACATCAAAACCTCATCCCAACTGTAAAGTATAGTGGAGGGAGCATCATGGTTTGTAGCTGCTTTGCTGCCTCAGGGCCTGGACAGCTTGCTCTCATTGACGGAAAAATGAATTCCCAAGTTTATCAAGACATTTTGCAGGAGAATGTTAGGCTCTCTGTCTGCCAATTGAAGCTCAACAGAAGTTGGGTGATGCAACAGGACAATGACCCAAAACACATAAGTAAATCAACAAGAGAATGGATTCAACAGAAGAAAATAAGCCTTCTGGAGTCTGAGTCCTGACCTCAACCCGATTGAGATGCTATGGCATGACCTCAAGAGAGCAATTCACAACAGACATCCCAAGAATATTGCTGATATATTGCTGATCTGAAACAGTTTTTTGAATAGGAATAGTCCAAAATTCCTCCTGACCGCTGTGCAGGTCTGATCCACAGCTACAGAAAACGTTTGATTGAGGTTATTGCTGCCAAAGGAGGGTCAACCAGTTATTAAATCCAAGGGTTCATAGTCATTTTAATAACTCTACCTACATGTACATATTACCTCAATTACCTCGACTAACCGGTGCCCCTGCACAATGACTGTACCGATACCCCCTGTATATAGCCTCGCTATTGTTATTTACCTGCTGCTCTTTAATTATTTGTTATTTTAAGTATGTTTTTCTTCACTTCATTGTTGGTTAAGGGCTTGTAAGTAAGCATTTGTAAAGTGTCTGAATACTTATGTAAATTTTATATTTCAGTTTTGTTTATATACATTTACCAAAAATTCTAAAAACCTGTTTTTGCTTTGTCATTGTGGGGTATTGTGTGTAGACTGATGAGGGAAAAAACAATTTAATCAATTTTAGAATAAGGTCTGCAACGTAACAAAATGTGCAAAAAGTCAAGGGGTCTAAATACTTTCCGAATGCACTGTAACTCCTAAACTTAACCCTAACCTAACCCCTAGCGTAGCTAACGTTAGCCAGCTAGCTAGAATTCGTATAATACTGTATCATGCAAATGCATAATGGACATCCACAATTTTAATACATACCATACGAAAAGTAGCATATCATGCTAAAACGAGTGTCTCAGATTTACGTACAGAATAATACAAAAAGGCACTGAGACCAGGTTATACTTAGAGGTAGGCATCTGGATGGAAGACTAGTTCTCAATAAAGTTCATTATCCCTCATAAACGAGCACAAATCACTGTTCAGTCAGGAATCGTTTGACTGTGGCTTCAAATTTTGTTTCAATACACCTCTTTTATTTAAGTTGATGGCATGACGTTGAAACAAAAATGTTGATTCAAACATATCATTTTACTATCAACATTGAAACAAGGTAAACATAAAAATAATCATATGAAATTCTACATAAATTAAACCACCCAATATAAAGTATATTGCATGAAAAATATTGTTTACTTTTCTACATGGAATTTTCTATGCACTTTTAATGTATACGTAGTTCTGGTGACTATGTTGAAATTAGATTGATGTAACAACCTGTTAGTCAACTTAAATACAATGACTTAACCTACGTTTTACACTAATTTCAATGTTTGCAACACTGGTTGAAATTAGATAAACAGTACTGGTTGATTAGTTTTTGCAAATCCAAATGCTTTCCACGTAGATTCCACATCACAATAGGATGACAAATTACATTGAAACAACATTAATTCAACCAGTGTGCTGTTACATAATGTCGGCTAAGAGAATCAATTTGATAAAGTCCATGACATATTTCTCTCTGACCCCACAGAAAGCCTTGTCGGGAACAGAAGACCTAGTTCAGGTCACTTCCCTGGTAATGTGTGTGGACACTCAGGAGAGCACTCTGGGCAACTTTGGTGAGAGACAATCACTGGTCAAGCAGCATACACTACCCTTTCAGTCCACTACATGTGTAGGCCCATACTGTATTTGTATTATATTACACATAGATATATACATATTTTTGCATGCAGTATTTGAATTTATAGGGGACTATGTACTGTATATGAAGTGTATATCAATAGTACTGTATGTGAATCCTCGTTTTTAATCAAACACGAAGTGGGCGTTATGCCATACCTACTGCAAATGTGGAAATGTACAGGGTTGATCGGCTCACACTTGATGAGTTCATGTAATGACTTATAGCATAGATACATGAAGACCGTCACAATCTATACAGACATGGTTTCTCGTCAGACATAGATAAAGACCAGACAAAAAACACTGTAGCTGTGTGACACACAAAACAGAACATGCCAAATTCACCCTCAGGTTTGTACTGTACCAAAGCTCTCTCACTGGGCACAACTCCCTCCCCCTCTCTTCTCACTGGTTTAAAAGATAAGGCCAGAAAGAACCGCACCATCATGCTCACCTATGTCCTTAGGAAAACCTCAGTTGCACAACGTGTGCAGGCATGACTGAAGTTTGTCTGCACAGGGGTGAATCACGTGCGTCTGGCTTGTGCACTAGCAGCAGAGTCCAACTCACTCTCAATCTCTCTGCTAATGAATGGAGTTTATAGGCCTGTTGAGGCATGGCTGGGAGGGAGCCAGCCATCTGTTTAAGACCCAATCAAATCAAGTCATCGGCCCTCTGTGACGTGTGAGGAACGTCTCTCTATCTTATCATCTTGCAGGTGCCTACTTGCCCAAGCTGGTGCAGCTGAAAATGAACAACAGTATGATAATGTCAGTGAGGTAAGTGGAAAGTTCCACTATAGTGCTCTGTCTCTGTATGTCTATTATAGTTATGTGTTGTAGTTTTTTTTACTTCTCTTTGACTAGGTAAAACAAAGCACTTTCTGCATTCCAAGTACTACAAATACTACTGCTAGCAGTACTTCACAGTAAAAAGGCAGGTAGCCCTGTACAGTTGAAGTCAGAAGTTTACATGCACCTTAGCCAAATATATTTAAACTCAGTTTTTCACAATTGCTGACATTTAATCCTAGTAAAAATGCCCTGTCTTAGGTCAGTTAGGATCACCACTTTATTTTAAGAATGTGAAATGTCAGAATAATAGTAGAGAGAATTATTTATTTCAGCTTTTATTTCTTTCACGGTTCATACGTTTACCTACACTCAATTAGTATTTGGTAGCATTGCCTTTAAATTGTTTAACTTGGGTCAAACGTTTCAGGTAGCCTTCCACAAGCTTCCCACAATAAATTGGGTGAATTTTGCCCCATTTCTCCTGACAGAGCTGGTGTAACTGAGTCAGGTTTGTAGGCCTCCTTGCTCGCACACACTTTTTCAGTTCTGCCCACAACTTTTCTATAGGATTGAAGTCAGTGCTTTGTGATGGCTACTCCAATACCTTGACTTTGTTGTCCTTAAGCCATTTTGCCACAACTTTGGAAGTATGCTTGGGGTCATTATCCATTTGGAAGACCCATTTGCGACCAAGCTTTAACTTCCAGACTGATGTCTTGAGATGTTGCTTCAATATATCCACATAATTTTCTTTGCTCATGATGCCATCTATTTTGTGAAGTGCACCAGTCCCTCCTGCAGCAAAGCACCCTCACAACATGATGCTGCCACCCCCGTGCTTCTCGGTTGGGATGGTGTTCTTTGGCTTGCAAGCATCCTCCTTTTCCCTCCAAACATAACGATGGTCATTATGGCCTAACAGTTCTATTTTTGTTTCATCATATCAGAGGACATTTCTCCAAAAAGTACGATCTTTGTCCCCCTGTGCAGTTGCAAACCGTAGTCTGGCTTTTTTATGGCGGTTTTGGAGCAATGGCTTCTTCCTTGCTGAGCGTCCTTTCAGGTTATGTCGATATAGGACTTGTTTTACTGTGGATATAGATACTTTTGTACCTGTTTCCTCCAGCATCTTCACACGGTCCTTTGCTGTTGTTTTGTGATTGATTTGCACATTTCGCACCAAAGTACGTTCATCTCTAGGAGACGGAAAGTGTCTCCTGAGTGGTATGACGGCTGTGTGGTCCCATGGTGTTTATACTTGCATACTATTGTTTGTACAGATTAACGTGGTACCGTCAGGCGTTTGAAAATTGCTCCCAAGGATGAACCAGACTTGTAGAGATCCACAATTTTTTTCTGAGGTCTTGGCTGATTATTTTTTATTTTCCCATGGTGTCAAGCAAAGAGGCACTGAGTTTGAAGTACACCTCCAATTGACTCAAATGATGTCAATTAGCCTAACAGAAGCTTCTAAAGCCATGACACAATTTTCTGGGCATTTCCAAGCTGTTTAAAAGCACAGTCAACTTAGTGTATGTAAACTTCTGACCCACTGGAATTGTGATACAGTGAAATAATCCTTCTGTAAACAATTGTTGCACAAAGATGTCCTAGACAACTTGCCAAAACTATAGTTTGTTAACAAGAAATGTATGGAGTGGTTGAAAAACAAGTTTTAACATCTCCAACCTAAGTGTATGTAAACTTCCGACTTCAATTGTATATGCTCAGTCTCTATGATAGGGGACAAAGCAGCAGACCCACTGTGTATGGGTTTCCTATCAATCAATCAAATATATTTATAAAGACTTTTTTTTTACATCAGCAGATGCCACAAAGTGCTTTACAGAAACCCAGCCTAAAACCCCAAACAGCAAGCAATGCATATGTAGAAGCACAGTGGCTAGGGAACACTCCCTAGGAAGGCAGGAACCTAGGAAGAAACCTAGAGTGGAACCAGGCTCTGAGGGGTGGCCAGTCAGTCCTCTTCTGGCTGTGCCAGGTGGAAATTATAGGAGTACATGGCCATTAATGCCAGATTGTTCTTCAAGATGTTCAAATGTTCATAGATGACCAGCAGGGTCAAATAATAATCAGTGGTTGTAGAGGCTGCAACCGGTCAGTACCTTAGGAGTAAGTGTCAGTTGGCTTTTCATATCCGAGCATTCAAGAGATCGAGACAGCAGGTGCAGTAGAGAGAGAAAGTCGAAAACAGCACTTCCGGGACTTGGTAGCACGTCTGGTGAACAGGTCAGTGTTCCATAGCCGCAGGCAGAACAGTTGAAACTGGAGCAGCAGCACGACCAAGTGGACTGGGGACAGCTAAAAGTCATCAGGCCAGGTAGTCCTGAGGCATGATCCTAGGGCTCAGGTCCCCCAGGAGGGGAGGGAGAGAGAGAATTATTTTAATGTTATTTATTTATTTTTTAGTTAACTTTATTTAACCCAGGTGGCTAGTTGTGAACAAGTTCTCATTTACATCTGTGACCTGGCCAAGATAAAGCAAAGCAGTGTGACAAAAACAACGAGTTACACGTGATAAACAAACGTACAGTCAAAAACACAATAGAAAAATCTGTACACAGTGTGTGCAAATGAAGTAAGGAGGTAAGGCAATAAATAGGCCAATAGTGGCAAAGTAATTACAATTTAGCAATTTACGCTGGAGTGATATATGTGCAGATGAGGGTGTGCAAGTAGAAATACTGGTGTGCAAAAGAGCAGAAAAACAAATATGGGGATGAGGTAGGTAGTTGGTTGAATGGGCTATTTACAGGGGCTTTGTACAGCTGTAGCGATCGGTAAGTTGCTCTGACAGCTGACACTTAAAGTTAGTGAGGGAGATGTATGTCTCTGACTTCAGTGATCTTGGCAATTCGTTCCAGTCATTGGCAGCAGAGAACTGGAAAGAAAGGCGGCCAAAGCGGGTGTTGGCTTTGGGGATGACCAGTGAAATATACCTGCTGGGCCGTGTGCTACAGGTGGGTATTGCTATGGTGACCAGTGAGCTGAGATAAGGCCGAGCTATACCTAGCAAAGACTTATAGATGACCTGGAGCCAGTGAGTTTGGCGATGAATATGTAGCGAGGACCAGCCAACGAGAGCATACAGGTCGCAATGGTGGATCGTATATGGGGGCTTTGGTGACAAAACAGATAGCAGTGTGAAAGACTGCATCCAATTTGCTGAGTAGAGTGTTGGAGGCTAATTTGTAAATGACATTGCCGAAGTCAAGGATCGGTAGGATAGTCAGTATTACGAGGGTAAGTTTGGCAGCATGAGTGACGGAGGCTTTGTTGCGAAATAGGAAGCCGATTCTAGATTTAATTTTGGATTGGAGATGTTTAATGTGAGTCTGTAAGGAGAGTTTACAGTCTAGCCAGATACCTAGGTATTTGTAGTTGTCCAAATATTCTAAGTCATAACTGTCCAGAGTAGTGATGCTAGTCGGGTAGGTGGGTGTGGGCAGCGATCGGTTGAAGAGCATGCATTTAATTTTACTAGCATTTAAGAGCAGTTGGAGGCCACAGAAGGAGTGTTGTATGGCATTTAAGCTCGTTTGGAGGTTTGTTAACAGTGTCCAAAGAAGGGCCAGATGTATACAGAATGGTGTCATCGGCTTAAGAGGTGGATCAAAGAATCACCTGCAGCAAGAGCGACATCATTGATATATACAGAGAAAAGAGTCGGCCCGAGAATTGAACCTTGTGGCACCCCATAGAGACTGCCAGAGTTCCAGACAACATGCCCTCCGATTTGACACACTGAACTCTGAGAAGTAGTTCGTGAACCAGAAGGGGCAGTCATTAGAGAAACCAAGACTGTTGAGTCTGCCGATAAGAATATGGTGATTGACAGAGTCGAAAGCCTTGGCCAGGTCGATGAAGATGGCTGCACAGTACTGTCTTTTATCAACGGCGGTTATGATATCGTTTAGGACTTTGAGCGTGGCTGATGTGCACCCGTGACCAGCTCAGAAACCAGATTGCATAGTGGAGAAGATACGGTTGGTGATCTGTTTGTTCACTTGGTTTTCAAAGATTTTAGATAGGCAGGGCAGGATGGATATAGGTCTATAACAGCTTGGGTCTAGAGTGTCTCCCCCTTTGAAGAGGGGTTGACCGCAGCAGCGTTCCAGTCTTTCGGAATCTCAGACGATACGAAAGAGAGGTTGAACAGACTAGTAATACGGTTGCAACAATGGCGGCGGATAATTTTAGGAAGAGAGGGTCCAGATGGTCTAGCCCAGGTCCAGGTTTTGTACAGGTCCAGGTTTTGCAGCTCTTTCAAAACATCAGCTATCTGTATTTCGGTGAAGGAGAAAGCAGGGGGAGGCTTGGGCCAGTTTCTGCAGGGGGTGCAGAGCTGTTGACCAGTGTTGGGTTAGCCAGGTGGAAAGCATGGTCAGTCTTAGAGAATTGCTTATTGAAATTCTCGATTATCATGGATTTATCAGTGGTGACAATGTTTCCAAGTCTCAGTGCAGTGGGCAGCTGGGAGGAGGTAGTCTTATTCTCCATGGACCTTACAGTGTCCCAAAACTTTTTGGAATTAGTGCTGCAGGATGCAAATTTCTGTTTAAAAAAACTAGCCTTTGCTTTGCTAACTGGCTGTGTGTATTGGTTCCTGACTTCCCTGAAAAGTTACATGTCGTGGGGACTATTCGATGCTAGTGCAGTACATCACAGGGTGTTTTTGTGCTGGTCAAGGGCAGTCAAGTCTAGAGTGAAACGAGTGCTATATCTGTTCTTAGTTCTAAATTATTTGAAAGGGGCATGCTTATTTAAGATGGTGAGGAAAGCACTTTTAAAGAACAACCAGGTATCCTCTCCTGACAGGATGAGGTCAATATCCTTCCAGGATACCCGGGCCAGGTCGATTAGAAAGGCCTGCTCGCAGAAGTGTTTTAGGGAGCGTTTGACAGTGATGAGTGGTGGTCGTTTGACCGTGGACCCATAACGGATGCACGCAACGAGGCGGTGATCGCTAAGATCCTTGTTGAAAACAGCTGAGGTATATTTGGAGGGCATGTTGGTCAGGATGATATCTAAGAGGTTGCCCAGGTTTATGGATTTGGGATTGTACCTGGTAGTTTCTTTGATAATTTGTGTGAGATTGAGGGCATCGATCTTAGATTGTAGGACGTCTGTGGTGTTAAGCATATCCCAATTAGGTCACCTAGCATTACGATCTCTGACGATAGATGTGGGGCAATCAATTCACATATGGTGTCCAGGGCACAGCTGGGGGCTGAGGGGGGTCTATAACAAGCAGCAACAGTGAGGGATTTATTTCTGGAGAGATGGATCTTTAAAAGTAGAAGCTCAAACTGTTTGGGCATAGACCTGGATAGTATGACAGAACTCTTTAGGCTCTCTCTACAGTAGATTGCAATTCCGCTCCCTTTAGCAGTTCTGTCTTGACGGAAAATGTTGTAATTGGAGATGGACATTTCTGAATTTTTGGTGGCCTTCTTAAGCCAGGATTCAGACACGGCTAGAACATCAGGGTTGGCGGAGTGTGCTAAAGCAGTGAATAAAGCAAACTTAGGGAGGAGGCTTCTGATGTAAACATGCATGAAACCAAGGCTATTACGGTTACAGAGGTCAGCCAATGAGTGCGCCTGGGGACACACAGGGCCTGGGTTAACCTCTACATCACCAGAGGAACAGAGGAGGAGTAGGATGAGGGTACTGCTAAAGGCTGTAAGGACTGGTCGTCTAGTGTTTTGGGAACAGAGAATAAAAGGAGCAGATTTCTGGGTGTGGTAGGATAGATTCAGGGCATAGTGTCTAGACAAGGGTATGGTAGGGTGCGAGTACAGTGGGGGTAAATCTAGGCATTGATGAGAGAAGTTGCATCTCTGGAGGCGCTAGTTAAGCTAGGTGCGGTCTCGTATGTGTGGGGGGTGGGACAAGGGGGCTATCTGAGGCATGTTGAGCAGGACTAGGGGCTCCACAGTAAAATAAAACAATGAGAGCTGCCCTAAACAACAGTATACAAGGCATATTGACATAAAGCAATCACAGGTGTTGATTGGGAGAGCTAAGACAACAACTGGTGAGACAACAACGGGTAAACAGCTAAGACAACTACAACAGTTAAAAGGCGATAAATAGGCAAAGAGAGTGTCTGTTAGCTACACACAGGGCCTGAGTTCAAGGCTGGGGCCGACAGATAAACAAAATTAAGTACCGTGTTAATAAACAGTCCAGCAGGCATCAGCTGTGTAGCCGAGTGATCTTAGGGTCCAATGAGCAGCAATAGATGAAACAGGGAGCTATTCGGTAGTCAATTACTATGCTAGGCGAGCGGGAGACAGTGTTCAGGAAGCTAGCGGGCCAGGGATAGCAGATGGATCTTCACAACATCCACAACGCAGAGGCCGGTTGAGAGCACATCAGTTGAATTACATTAGCAGATAAGCAGACCAGTCGTGATGGATCGGAGGGGCTCCGTGTTGACAAAGGGTCCAGGCCAAATTGGCAAGAGAGGTATTATAGTTGGTGAACTTTGTTTGCTAGCAGGGAGATGGGCCTAGCTCGAGGCTAACTTGTGCATGCTTCTGGACAAGGGCGTTAGCCACAATAGCCACTCGGTAGCAGCTAGCTAGCTGTGACAATCCGGTGTAATGGTCCAGAACTTGCGGCAGGAATCCGGTGATGTAGTGGAAAAAAGAAGTAGTCCGATATGCTCAGGGCTGATATCGCGCTGTGCAGACTGGCAGATATTATCTGGGCTATCTGTGCTAAAGCGGCTGGTGTCCGTGCTAAAGGTAAAGACCGCTAGCAGTGTTAGCCAATGACTAAGTAGCTAATTAGTTGGCTAGCTTCTGACAGCTAGCTTCTGATGGAGGTTCCAGTGATAAGGTCTAAAAAATAGCAGATCCGTACCACATTGGGTGAGGCAGGTTGCAGGAAGGTATATTTAATTTGAAAATGGAAAAAAGAGATTGAAATATGTATTCAACATTTACCAAAAAGACTATTTACATTGGGACAAAAACAAAACTGCTGCGCCATCTTGGAAAAATCAGAGGAAGAGGAAGCGTACTAATGCTTCCTAATTGCTCTAATCGGAATTAGAGGAAGCATACTTAAATTCAGACAGGACACTACCTCCGGACAGGTACCACAGGACAGGGCCAACAAGGCAGGATAAATCCCCAATCACTTTGCCAAAGCACAGTCCCCACACCACTAGAGGGATATCAACAGACCAACTTACTACCCTGAGACAAGGCTGAGTATAGCCCACAAAGATCTCCACCGCACTAGCCTGAGGGGGCGCAAAACCAGACTGGAAGATCACTTCTGTGAATCAACTCACTCAAATGACGCGTCCCTCCTAGGGACGGCATGGAAGAGCACCAGTAAGCCACTGACTCAGCCCCCGTAACAGGGTCAGAGGTAGAGAATCCCAGTGGAGAGAGGGAGCCGGCCAGGCAGAGACAGCAAGAGTGGTTCGTCACTCCAGTGCCTTGCCGTTCACATTCACACCCTTGTGCCAGACTACACTCAATCATAGGATCTACTGAAGAGATGAGTCTTAAGTAAAAAACTTAAAGGTTGAGACCGAGTCTGCGTCTCTCACATGGATAGGTAGACCATTCCATAGAAATTGAGCTCTATAGGAGAAAATCCTGCCTCTAGCTGTTTGCTTATAAATTCTAGGGACAATAAGGAGGCCTGCGTCTTGTGACCGTAGCGTACGTGTAGGTATGTACTGGTGGTGCACCGATATGACATTTTTGCCCAATACCGATATCCAATATTTTCCGTTTCAAAAAATACGACATCGATAACCGATATTTACAATTTTAGCGGCCTTTAAAGCTAGTACAGTTAAATAGTTATCACACACACATGGACACAGCAGTCTAGAGCATGGTTTGAATCCAGGTTGTTGCACATCCGGCCGTGATTGGGAGTCCCATAGTGCGGAGCACAATTGGCCCAGCGTCATCCGGGATGTAAATAAGAATGTGTTCTTAACTGACTTGCCTAGTTAAATAAAGATTACACACACACACACACACAGACCAAAAAGTTATTTTGTTGGCATTTACGTATGGCCCCATTACCAGTAAAACATAATCAAAACCTGTTTCGTTGATCAGTCGTTTCATTCTCAACAGGATTTCTATGGAACACCGTTTCGGTCTTTGCATGTCTTAAAAGATACACGTCAAATAACACAACATCTGTTTCAGTAGCTATAGTTAGCTAGCTAACTATATAGCTAGGTGTCATCATCTAAAATAACCCTAATTTATAAGACGGTTCCTATTTGATTTATGGTGGTCAGACCCATCTATATGAAGCTAACCACAATAAGGATTAGCCACAATAGTGGACTTTGCGGTTAGCCTTCAAAATAAAAGTATGGCATAATTCTACTATTTGTGTTAATTTGCATTACTGTCAATGACAGACTTTAATTTTGAAGGCAAACTGCAAATTCCACTGTTGTTCCACATAACCTGGTGTGGTCGAGCCTCATTGGCCAGATTAAGCTAGTTCTCTGCTTATAACGTTAACTTTGGGCACCAGGGTTAAGTTGCTGACTAGCTATTTATTATTTGTCACATGCGCCGAATACAACAGGTGTACCTTACAGTGAAATGCTTAGCCCCTAACCAACAATGCAGTTAAAACATATATAGATAAGAGATAAAAGTAACAAGTAATTAAAGAGCAGCAGTAAAATAACAATAGCGAGACTATATACAGTAGGTACCGCTACAGAGTCAATGTGCGGGGGCACAGATTAGTTGAAGTAGTATGTACATGTAGGTAGAGTTATTAAAGTGACTATGCATAGATGACAACAGAGAGTAGCAGTGGTGTGGGGAGGGGGGGGCACTGCAAATAGTCTGGGTAGCCATTCGACTAGATGTTCAGGAGGCTTATGGCTTTTGGCTTGGGGTAGAAGATGTTAACGTCCGGATGAAATGCATGCCCAAATTCAACTGCCTGCTACCCATCCCCAGAAAATAAGAATGCATATTATTAGTAGATTTTGGATAGAAAACACTCTGAAGGTTCTAAAACTGTTTGAATCATGTCTGTGAGTATAACATAAGTTATTTAGCAGGCGAAACCCCGAGGACAAACCATTCAGATTTCTTTTTTTTTGAAGTCACTCTCTTTTCAATGAGTTTTCATTGGGTATCCATATTTCTAATGGACCATCTTGCAGTTTCTATCGTTTCACTGGATGTCAACAGTCTTTAGAAATTGGTTGAGGTTTTTCCTTTGTGTAATGAAGAAGTACGGCCATCTTGAACGAGGGTCACTTGAAGTGTACTGTTAGAAAGAGGCACGTGACCAGAAAGCATGCTACAGTTTGTTTTACTCCTGTATTGAACACAGATCATCCCGTCTTCAATTTTATCGATTATTTACGTGAACAAATACCGAAGGTTGGATAACAAAAGTAGTTTGAAATGTTTTGGCAAAGTTTACAGTTAACTTTTGAGATATTTTGTAGTCACGTTGCGCAAGTTGGAACCAGTGTTTTTCTGGATCCAACGCGCCAAATAAATTGACATTTTGGATATATATTGATGGAATTAATCGAACAAAAGGACCATTTGTGATGTTTATGGAACATATTGGAGTGCCAACAAATGAAGCTCGTCCCACATATCCCAGAGAGGTTAATACACTACACCACAACCTTTTTGACCAAACGGACTGACCCACCCTACCTCTTTTTACTGCTCTCTAGTTGCGCTTTTAACATTCTGATAGAAATTTGGTAAAATGGATTTCAGTTTCCCTGCATTAATGTCCCCGGCTACTAGGAGTGCCGCCTCTGGGTGAGCGGTTTCTTGTTTGCCTATGGCGGAATACAGCTCATTCAATGCTGTCTTAGTGCCAGCCTCTGACTGTGGTGGTATGTAAACCGCTACAAAGAATACAGATGAAAACTCTCTCGGTAGGTAGTGTGGTCTACAGCTTTTCATAAGATACTCTGCCTCACGCGAGCAATAACTTGAGTCTTCCTTAGATATCGTGCACAAGCTGTTGTTTACAAAAATACATATACCGCCGCCCCTTGTATTACCAGACTCCACTGTTCTGTCCTGCCAGTGCATCATATAACCAGCCAGCTGTATGTTGATATTGTTGTTGTTCAGCCACAACTCCGTGAAGCATAAGATGTTAGTTTTTAATGTCCCGTTGGTAGTTTAATCTTCTGCGTAACTCAGCGATTTTATTCTCCTAAGATTGCACGTATGCTTGCAGAATGGAGGGAAATGGGGGTTTATTCAATCACCTACGAATTCTCAGAAGGCAGCCTGACCTTCGACCCCTCATTCTCCGCCTCCTCTTCACGCAGATCACGGGGATCGAGCCTGTTCCCGAGGAAGCAGTATATCCTTTGTGTCTGGCTCGTCAGAGTCATGAAAGGAAAAAAATTATTTTGCTAGTCCGTGGTGAGTAATCGCAGTCCTGGTGTCTAGAAGTTATTTTTGGTCATAAGAGACGGTAGCGGCAACATTATGTACAAAATAAGTTAAAAAAACAAGTTGCAAATAAACAAAACAAAAAACACAATCGGCTGGGGGAACGTAAAACGTCTGCCTTCTTCTCCGGCGCCATCTTACGGTACCGATACCAATGTTGGCATTTTTAGCTAATATCGTCCGATTCCGATATGTTCACTGATTACTGATATTGTTTATCCCTAGTATGTACGGCAGGACCAAATCGTGGGGAGCAAGGTAGGAGCAACCCCATGTAATGCTTTTTTGGTTAGCAGTAAAACCTTGAAATCAGCCCTAGCCTTAACAGGAAGCCAGCGTAGAGAAGGCTAGCACTGTAGTAATATGATACAATTTGATACAATTTTGGGGTTTTAGTCAAGATTCTAGCAGCCTTGTTTAGTTTGTGCTTTATCCGGGTAGTCGGAGAGGAGAGCATTACAGTAGTCTAATCTAGAAGTGCCAAATGCATGGATTAGCTTTTCTGCATAATTTTTGGGCAAAAAGTTACAGGTTTTTACAATGTTACGAAGATGGAAAAAAGCTGTCCTTGAAATATTCTTGATATGTTCGTCAAAAGAGAGATCAGGGTCCAGAGTAACGCCGAAGTCCTTCATAGTTTTATTTGAGACGACTGTATAACCATCAAGATTAATTATCAGATCCCAACAGCAGATCTCTTTGTTTCTTGGGACCTAGAACTAGCATCTCTGTTTTGTTCGAGTTTAAAAGTAAAACATTTGCCGCCATCCACTTCCTTATGTCTGAAACACAGGCTTCGAGGGTAGGCAATTTTGGGGCTTCACCGTGTTTCATTGAAATGTACAGCTGTGTGTCGTCCGCATATCCATCCTGCCCTGCCTATCTAAGGTCTTCGAAAGCCTAGTCAACAAACAGATCACTGACCATCTCGAATCCCACCGTACCTTCTCCGCTGTGCAATCTGGTTTCCGAGCCGGTCACGGGTGCACCTCAGCCATGCTCAAGGTACTAAACTATATCATAACCGCCATCGATAAAAGACAGTACTGTGCAGCCGTCTTCATCGACCTGGCCAAGGCTTTCGACTCTGTCAATCACCATATTCTTATCGGCAGACTCAGTAGCCTCGGTTTTTCTAATGACTTTCTTGCCTGGTTCACCAACTACTTTGCAGACAGAGTTCAGTGTGTCAAATCGGAGGGCATGTTGTCCGGTCCTCTGGCAGTCTCTAGGGTGCCACAGGGTTCAATCCTCGGGCCGACTCTTTTCTCTGTATATATCAATGATGTTGCTCTTGCTGCGGGCGATTCCCTGATCCACCTCTACGCAGACGACACCATTCTGTATACTTCTGGCCCTTCCTTGGACACTGTGCTATCTAACCTCAAACGAGCTTCAATGCCACAACCTCCTTTCGTGGCCTCAACTGCTCTTAAACACTAGCCAAATGCCTGCCAATTTGCCTGCACCGCCGCGCCCGACTACACTCCTTTCGTGGCCTCCAACTGCTCTTAAACACTAGTAAAACCAAATGCCTGCTTTTCAACCGTTCGCTGCCTGCACCCGCACGCCCGACTAGCATCACCACCCAGGATGGTGCCGACCTAGAATATGTGGACATCTATAAGTACCTAGTTGTCTGGCTAGACTGTAAACTCTCCATCCAGACTCATATCAAACATCTCCAATCTAAAATAAAATCTAGAGTCAGCTTTCTATTCTGCAACAAAGCCTCCTTCACTGGGTCACGTCAACTGGGTACTGACTCAAACTTACCCACTAGTAAAACTGATTATCCTCTCATATGCCGATCCTCGACTGCATCCTTATGTAATACATGTATCACTAGCCATGTCATCTATCAAAATAGCTTCATCAATACTGCTACCATCAGCAAACTGGATGCAGTTTATCACATTGTGCTATCCTTTTTGTTACTAAAATTTGCACTCCTTATACCACCCACCACTGCGACCTGTATGCTCTAGTCTCAAGGCTGGCCCTCGCTACATATTCGTCGCCAGACCCACTGGCTCCAGGTCATCTACAAGTCCATGCTAGGTAAAGCTCCGCCTTATCTCAGTTCACTGGTCACGATGGCAACACCCACCCGTAGCACGCGCTCCAGCCGGTGTATCTCACTGACCATCCCTAAAGCCAACACCTCATTTGGCCGCCTTTCCTTCCAGTTCTCTGCTGCCTGTGACTGGAACGAATTGCAAAAATCGCTGAAGTTGGAGACTTTTATCTCCCTCACCAACTTTAAACATCTACTATCTGAGCAGCTAACCGATCGCTGCAGCTGTACATAGTCCATCGGTAAATAGCCCACCCAATTTACCTACCTCATCCCCATACTGTTTTTATTTATTTACTTTTCTGCTCTTTTGTACACCAGTATCTCTACCTGCACATGACCATTTGATCATTTCACTCCAGTGTTAATCTGCTAAATTGTAATTATTCGCCTACCTCCTCATGCCTTTTGCACACAATGTATATTATAGACTCTTTTTTAATTTTTCTACTGTGTTATTGACTTGTTTATTGTTTACTCCATGTGTAACTCTGTGTTGTTGTCTGTTCACACTGCTATGCTTTATCTTGGCCAGGTCGCAGTTGTAAATGAGAACTTTTTCTCAACCAACCTACCTGGTTAAATAAAGGTGAAATAAAAAAAAAGAAAGAAATAGCGGTGAAAGTTGACATTGTGTTTCGAATGACATCACCAAGGGGTAGAATATATAGTTTAAACAATAGTGGTCCTAAACTGGAACCTTGAGGAACGCCAAAACTTACAACTGATTTGTTAGAGGACAAATCATCCACAAAGACAAACTGATATCTTTCCGACAGATAAGATCTAAACCAGGCAAGAACTTGTCTGTGTAGACCAATTTAGGGTTTCTAATCTCTCCAAAAGAATGTGGTGATCGATGGTGTCAAAAGCAGCACTAAGATCTAGGAGCATGAGGACAGATGCAGAGCGTTGGTCTGACGCCATTACAAGGTCATTTACCACCTTCAGTGCAGTCTCAGTGCTAAAACCAGACTGAAGCATTTCATATACATTATTTGTCTTCAGGGAGGCAGTGAGTTGCTGTGCAACAGCTTTTTCTAAAATGTGTGAGAGGAATGGGAGATTCGATATAGGCCGATTCGTTTTTAAAAAATTCAGGGGTCAAAGTTTGGCTTTTTCAAGAAAGGCTTTATTACTGCCACTTTTAGTGAATTTGGTACACATCCGGTGGATAGGGAGCCATTTATTATCTTCAACATAGGAGGGCAAAGCACAGGAAGTAGCTCTTTCAGTAGTTTAGTTGGAATAGGGTCCAGTATGCAGCTTGACGGGTTAGAGGCCATGACTATTTTCATGAATATGTCGATATACAGGATTAAAAAAACTTGTGTCTCCGTTGATCCTAGGTCCTGGCAGTTCTGTGCAGACTCAGGACAACTGAGCTTTGGAGAAATATGCAGGTTCAAAGAGGAGTCCGTAATTTGCTTTCTAATTATCATGATCTTTTCATTGAAGAAGTTCATGAATTCATCACTGCTGAAGTGAAAGCCATCCTCTCTTGTTGAATGCTGTTTTTCAGTTAGCTTTGCAACAGTATCAAAAATACATTTAGGATTTTTCTTATTCTCCTCAATTAGGCTTGAAAAACAGGATTATCGAGCAGCGGTGAGGCATCTTCAATATTGCACGGTACTGTCTTTCCAAGCTAGTCAGGGCGTGGGTATTTTCTGTATACAAGGGAACAAATTTCTTGTGACAAATGTTTTTGGTTTTTACATTTAGATCCTCAGTTAGGTGGTTAACCGATTTTTGCACTCCGATGTCCTTGGATAGGTGGTGGGAGTCTGGAAGGGCATCTCGGAATCTTTGTGTTGTCCGAGAATTTATAGCACGGCTTTCGATGATCCTTGGTCAGGGTCTGAGCAGATTATTTGTTGCGATTGCAAACGTAATAAAATGGTGGTCTGATAGTCCAGGATTATGAGGAAAAACACAATGTTTATTCCACGGGACAAAACTAGATCCAGGGTATGACTGTGGCAATGAGTAGGTCCGGAGACATGTTGGACAAAACCCAGTGGGTCTGTGGACTTTTCCATGTCAATATTAAAGTCACCAAATATTTGAATATTTTCTGCCATGACCACAAGGTCCGATAGGAATTCAGGGAACTCAGAGAGGAACGCTGTAGGAGGAGCCTGTTAACAGGCTCCTGTTAACTTCCCAGCAGGCCTGTTAACAGGGTGATTGAGTAGGCTATATAGATTTCATGACTAGAAGCTCAAAATACAACAACACAGTCATTTATTTGTATTTTGCTGTTGTAAATGTTAGCAACACCTCTGCGGGATATGGTCACTAGTGTAACCAGGAGGAGAGGACCTCATTTAACACAGTAAATTCATGAGCCATGTTTCAGTCAGGCCAATCACAGCAAGAATTTTAATTTAAATTATTTTAACTAGGCAAGTCAGTTAAGAACAAATTCTTATTTTCAATGACGGCCTAGGAACAGTGGGTTAACTGCCTGTTCAGGGGCAGAACGACAGATTTGTATCATGTCAGCTCGGGGGTTTGAACTTGCAACCTTCAGGTTACTCGTCCAACGCTCTAACCACTAGGCTACCCTGCCACCCCATAATGATCAGTGACTATGACTGCCTTGGATGTGAGAGATCTAACACTAAGTAAGTAACCCAATTTTTAAATGTGAGATATCACAATCTCTTTCAATAATGACAGTAACGGAGGAGGTCTTTATTCCAGTGAGATTTCTTTGGCGAACACCGCCATGATTAGTTTTGCTCAACCTAAATTGAGGCACGGTCTCAATGGGGATCGCTGAGCTGACTACACTGACTGTGCTAGTGGCAGACTCCACTAAGCTGGCAGGCTGGCTAACAGATTGCGGCCTGCACCCTATCTTATTGTGGAGCCCTGTCTATGTTGATAGATAAGATGAGAGCACTCCTCCAGCTAGGACGGAGTCCTCCACTCCTCTACAGGTGAGGCTTGGTCCTGTGTGTGGGTGAGTCCCAGAACGAAGGCCAATTATCTACAAATTCTATCTTTTGGGAGGGGCAGAAAACAGTTTTCAACCAGCAATTGAGTTGTGAGACTGCTGTAGAGCTCATCACTCCCCCTAACTGGGAGGGGGCCAGAGACAATTACTCGATGCCGACACATCTTTCTAGCTATGTTGCGCTTGGTGACCTCTGACTGTTTCATCCTAACGCCGTTGGTGCCGACGTGGATAACAATATCCCTATACTCTCTACAATAGCCTTAGCCAGCACCATCTTCAGATTAGTCTTTTTGTCGGTAGTACTGCCCCCTGTGTATGATCGCTGGATAATTCTAATATTGTGTGTAATGGATTCGCCAAAGACTAAGGTTTTCAATTTGTCAGAGCTAATGGTTGGAGGCTCCGACGGCTCAGACACCGTAACAGGTGGAGGAGAGACCTGAGAAGGCTTGGCCTCCGACTCCGACTCGCTGCTTAATGGGGAGAACCGGTTGAAAGTTTGTCGGCTGAATGAGCAACACCGGTTGAGCAACACTGGTTGAGCATGCCGACAGCATTTCTTTCTAGAAGCCTAGAGAATATGTTCCGGCTGCGGGGACTGTGCAGGGGGATTTATACTACAATCTGAATTTACTGGTGGCACAGACGCTGTTTCATCCTTTCCTACACTTAAATTACCCTTGCCTAACGATTGCATATGAAGCTGTGCTTGCAACACGGCTATCCTCACCATAAGGCAATAGTTCTCGTGTATATTATGAGTACAGCGACTGCAATTAATGGCATAGTGTTAATGTTACTACTTAGCTTTTTCGCCTAGTGGAGGTCCTGTAGAACCATGTCTAGATAAAGTGTCTGGGGTGAAAAAGTTTAATTAAAAAATTTGTGAGGACAAAACATAGGTAAAATGTATTAAAAGAAAAAACCAAAAAGTTTGGCAGATAGCCAAAGAGCAACAAACAGCACAGTAGTACAGAGACAAGTCCAGAAGTTGAGGGTGGAACTAGACTGTAGCAGCAGGCGTCACCAATAATAAAAGTTAAAGAATAGGATTAAGCCAGTGGCTCAGATGGTACAATCCCAGCCTCCCACAAAGAGAGCCGTAATTGGAACCAGAGCTAGTGTCGCCCCATGGGGATCCCTGTCACGCTTCACCCTGGTCTGGTTGTCTGCATCAGGAAACACCCAGGAGTAGGAGGCTCTAGAGGACAGGGATATGGTTAAGCGCTGTGCTTTGAAGACTGAGACCCTGTTGGTTGGGCATGGGATGGGAACATCACACAGTACAGGTGCAGAGTCTTTATTTCCACTTAGGCAGGACGTAGGGAGTTGTGACAGTAGGATGAGGGGGAGCAGCAAATCTGACCAAGGTCCTCTGTCTGTGGAGCAGATGCACCCCACCTGTAAATCGCACAGCAGACAGACAGTAGTCTGGTTGCCAGAACAGTTTTTGCTTTAGCCAGAACCTTTTTCATTCGTATGTATAGTGGTACAATGCACACAGATCGGGGAACCAGGCAAGACTGACAAGGTTCTACTGGACAAAGCCTGTCGTTGTAGGATGAAGATGAAGTCAGATGCATCTGGGGAACAGGAAGCAGAGAACGCAAGAGGAAAGGACAGGAGCAGAGGGAAGAAATATACCTGTGTAACACATCCTGGGAGTCCTGTAGAGGGAGTGAAGTATAAGAGAGGAGAGGGAAGATAGAGCTGTACATGAACAAGGGATAAGAGAGGAGAGGAGCAGAGTGGAGATAGAGAACTGTGTGACCCACCCTGTGATGAGTAGCTCAGGGCCGGTGAACAGCCCCTGATAGCATTTCCTGCATATCCTGCTCTGAGCTGCGGGGGCTGAGGAGGAGAGAGTGTTGGGGAGGGAGGATGGTGGTCAGGGACAACTGGATACTGGGGCTGCTGGTGTTGTGAGAAGTCAGGTGGGAAAGTGGAGAGTGTGCTTCCTGAGGCTAAGGTTGGGGGGAGGCACTTTTGAGAGTATGCTGAAATTTGGTGCTGACCAGAAGTCATAGATCAATTGAAATGTAATCTATGGCCCTGGGAGTGAATGCGATGGCTGGGAAGAGTTGGGATTGGAATGCTGGAGGGGTTATTGAGAGTGCCGTGTGCTGGCTGGGTTCTGGAGGCCAGTTGGGGGGGACTGTGAGGAGTGTGCTGAGTGGAGGTCCAGGGGGACTGATAACAGAGGCTGGGTAGAGCGGGAAGAGAGTGCAGGGGAGAGAGATGGGATAGTGGCAGATGGAGGGGTCAACAGCACAGGAATTAAATCACCAACATGTATTCATCACATTTTTACTAACGCTGCAGATATTTGCTTTAAAGCAGTATCCAAATCCATAGGATGTAGTGATCACAATATAATAGCCATATCTAGGAAAACCAAACTTCCAAAGGCTGAGCCTAATATACTGTTTAAGATGTCATACAAGAAGTGTCGTAGTGATTCATATGTTGATGATGTAAAGAATATTTGCTGGTTTATAGTGTGCAATGAGGAGCAACCAGACGCTGTACTTGACACATTTATGAAACTACTTATTCCTGTTACTAATTAGCATGCACCCATTAATAAAATGTAAAAACTGTTAAATCCCCTTGGATTGATGAGGAATTTAAAAATTGTATGGTTGAGTGGGATGAGGCAAAACGTATGGCAATTAAGTCTGGCAGCCCAACTGATTGGCAAATGTACTGCAAATTAAGAAATCATGTCACTAAACTAAATAAAAATAAATATAAACTACTCTATGAAACAAAGATAAATTATATAAAGAATGATAGGAAAAAGCTTTGGGGCACCTTAAATGAAATTTTGGGGAAAATAGCCAACTTGGCTCCTTCATTTATTGAATCAGATGGCTCATTCATCACAAAGCCCACTGATATTGCAAACTACTTTAATGACTTCTTCATTAGCAAGATAAGCAAATTTAGGGATGACATGCCAGCAACAAACGCTGACACTACACATCCGAGTATATCGGACCAAATTATGAAAGACAAGAATTATACTTTTGAATTCCGTAAGGTCAGTGTGGAAGAGGTGAAAAGATTATTGTTGTCTATCAACAACGACAAGCCACCAGGGTCTGACAACTTGGATGGAAAATTACTGAGGATAATAGTAGACAATATTGCCACTCCTATTTGCCACATCTTCAATTTAAGCCTACTAGAGAGCATGTGCCCTCAGGCCTGGAGGGAAGCTAAAGTCATTCCGCTACCCAAGAATAGTAAAGCCCCTTTTACTGGCTCAAATAGCCGACCAATCAGCCTGTTACCAACCCTTAGTAAACTTCTATGAAAAATTGTGTTTGACCAGATACAATGCTATTTTACAGTAAACAAAATGAACAACAGAATTTCAGCATGTTTATAGGGAGGGACACTCAACAAGCACAGCACTTACACAAATGACTGATGATTGGCTGAGAGGAATGGATGATAAAATTATTGTGGAGGCTGTCTTGTTAGACTTCAGTGCAGCTTTTGACATTATCGATCATAGTCTGCTGCTGGAAAAACGTATGTGTTATGGCTTTACACTCCCTGCTATAATGTGGATAAAGAGTTACCTGCCTAACAGAACACAGAGGGTGTTCTTTAATGGAAGCCTATCAAATATAATCCAGTTAGAGTCAGGAATCCTACAGGGTAGCTCTTTAGGCCCCTTGCTTTTTTCAATCTTTACCAGCGACATGCCACTGATTTTGAGTAAAGCCATAGTATCTATTTATGTGGATGACTCAACACTATACATGTCAGCTACTACAGCAACTGAAATGACTGCAACGATTAACAAAGAGCTGCAGTTAGTTTCAGAGTGGGTGGCAAGGAATAAGTTAGCCCTAAATATTTATAAAACTAAAAGCATTGTATTTGGAACAAAACACTCACTAAACCCTAAACCTCAACTAAATCTTGTGATAAATAATGTAGAAATTGAGCAAGTTGAGATGACTAAACTGCTTGGAGTAACACTAGATTGTAAACTGTCATGGTCAAAACATATTGATGCAGTAGTAGCTAAGATGGGGAGAAGTCTGTCTATAATAAAGCGATGCTCTACCTTCCTAACAACACTATCAACAAGGCAGGTCCTACAGGCCCTAGTTTTGTCACACCTTGACTACTGTTCAGTTGTGTGGTCAGGTGCCACAAAAAAGGACTTAGGAAAATTGCAATTGGCTCAGAACAGGGCTGCACGGCTGGCCCATGGATATACACAGAGAGCTAGTATTAATAATATGCATGTCAGTCTCTCCTGGCTGAAAGTGGAGGAGAGATTGACTTCATCACTACTTTTATTTATGAGAGGTGTTGAATGGCAGTAGGATGACATGTAATCTGTTACATGTACAGTAAAGGATTACAAAAAACGGTAACTGTAACCCATTACGTTACCAGCTAAAATATTGTACTCAGATTACAGATACTTTTGAAAACCTAGATGATTACTTTGAGGATTACTTTTAAATTCAGAAAGAATCTTTCTGAGAAAAAAAATCTTTGTTTTCCCAATGACATTAAAATCAGCATTGTAAAAAGGCGCATGTTTACGTTTGTTCTACCTTAGCTAGTCTGACCACAAGTCAGAGACCACTATGATGACACACCAAATGTGTTTAATGGATCGCGGGAAAAGAGCAAGAATATGCGTTTTGTATGTCTTCCAATGGTGCGACTGCTGTCGGCATCCAAAGATTATGCAATTTGAATAAACTCTTGGAGGTAAGGATGACAGCAGTGGTGTAGTCTACGGTGATACAGATACCACTTATTATTGATATCTACATAGCACATTGATGTGAATCGCACTGCTGCTCTCTCATTTAGCTATTTGCGCCTTACAGATTGTGGTTGTTGTGGATGGCTGTTCACAAATCTAAATGTGTATTTGAACCCAATAATGGTTGAATTCAAGAAGTTTAAGCTGCCAATCAATCATTGTTTTTGAAACCAGTGGACAGCCAGTGAAAAATGCAAAAGCTGCATAGTGCAGATCCCAGACTATGGAATAAAAGTAAGGCTTTTATTGCTCAATCTAATTCATGCCAATACAATTTTTCCATAGGCCTAATGGACACATGCTTAAACTCGTAAAGTTTTGATAGACTTAAAGGGGTAATCTGTAGTTGCTACATCCATTTTGTGACTTATCTTTACATTAATATATATATAATTTAATCATATTATTATATGTGGTACAAAGCGATGACTAAGAAGAAGCCTACATATAACCAACCCATAAAGTAAAATTTGACATCCACATATGGCCAGCTATGAAAACTTTAACATTGATTTATCCTGCAATAGATGTTGTTCAATTGGTAACATACATTTTTGTCTTCTTCTAATGCCTCTTAAGGGGAAAGTAATCTAAAAGTAATTGAATATAATCAGATTACATTACTGAGTTTGGGTAATCCAAAAGTTACGTTACTGATTACAATTTTGAAAGTAACCTACCCAGCCCTGAGCTCGGGCAAGTCTGTAGGATTCGCTGTACCACTGCCTCTTGATACACTACATGGCCAATAGTATGTGGATTCGGCTATTTCAGCCACACCCGTTGCTGACAGGTGTATAAAATCGAGCATACAGCCATGCAATCTCCATAGACAAACATTGGCAGTAGAATGGCCTGTACTGAAGAGCTCAGTGGCTTTTAACGTGCCACCTTTCCAACAAGACCAATTCCATATTAATTCCCATGATTGTGGAATGAGATGTTCGACGAGCAGGTGTCCAAATACTTTCGGCCATGTAGTGTACCATAAAAAAAACGCCACGTTGTACCTTTTACATTGCAGAAAACTGCTCGTCTCTAGCCTAAACCGTTCAAAAGTTAGGACTCATGTTACAGGGCAATTTATTTTCTTTCCATCCTGGATTTGCATTTCACATTTGATCAATTCATAAACCATATGTCGCGGCACCTGATGTTCTGTTGGTACAATTCCACCCTTTGCCTCGGGATCATGGCTGTCTATGTCTCCCAGGGACCTGGGAACCACGCTGTCCCATCTGCAGGTGCTGTGGATGTCTCGCTGCAACCTGGCAGACCTGGATGGGATTCCCTCCTTCTCCTCTCTCAAGGTAGAGTTGCTACTGGAAAACTTTTGCAGTGGACCATCATGAACTAGAGGATAGACTTGTTCCACCTGCCTAATCCACCTGGCTTCTACCCACCTTGCTCACCTGTGAAAATCTCACAATTCAACAAAAGTTGAAGTTTTATGCATTTGACTATGTGCAAATAACAGTTGAGCGACACTAAATCTGAACCTGTGTTGGTATGTTCTCTCCCTACGCTAGGAGCTGTATGTGGCCTACAACAGTGTGTCAGACCTGAGTCAGGTGAGCATGCTGGAGAATCTACAGCTGTTGGACCTGGAAGGGAATGATGTGAATGACCTGGTGCAGGTGCAGTACCTGGGCCTCTGCTCCCAGCTCCGCACACTTACCCTGGAGGGAAACCCCGTCTGTATGTGCCCCCACCCCAACGCCACACAGGTACCTATACACACTCCTACTGTATCTTCTTACCCTAACCCTCACCACAATTCCACAATCGTGTATATTATTGAATTCATTACTGAATCTTCATAGATACTCAAGTTGTGTATGTGTGTGTATGGGGGGCTGTGAGCCATGCCGGGCTCTGGCTGTGAGCCATGCTCTCTCCGATGGGCCCAGATGATATTGGCCAAAATGCAGTGAGTCTGGCTGTGATCCCAGGCTGCTTTAAACCATGAAATACACCAAGAATCTCACTGCCGATAGCTACTCATCACAGTGGGAAGCCGTTCCTTCTCTTGCTAGAACAAAAGTGGTACCTGCATGCAACCCGGTAGCAATGAATATACCAATGCTCGTCAGTGGCCAACAACTTGACTTTTAGCCAATCAGCGAGCACAAATGGTAATTTTCTCTGTATGTCCACGGATTAGTTTAGTCACACTTCATATGCAGTGCAGGCTATGGGATGGTAGCTAGATACAGTGCATTCGGAAGTATTCAGACCCCTTTACCTTTTTCACATTATGTTACATTACAGCCTTATTCTAAAATGTATTAAATCGCTTTTTCCCCCTCATCAATCTACACACAATACCCCATAATGACAAAGCAAAAACGGGTTTTTCAACATTTTTGCAAATGTCTATAAAAAAAATGGAAATATCATATTTACATAAGTATTCAGACTCTTTATTCAGTACTTTGTTGAAGCACCTTTGGCAGCGATTACAGCCTTGAGTCTTCTTGGGTATGACGCTACAAGCTTGGCACACCTGTATTTGGGAGTTTCTCCCATTCTTCTCTGTAGATCCTCTCAAGCTCGGTCAGGTTGAATGAGGAGCGTCGCTGCACAGCTATTTTCAGGTCTCTCCAGAGATGTTCGATCGGGTTCAAGTCCGGGCTCTGGCTGGGCCACTCAAGAACATTCAAAGACTTGTCCGGAAGCCACTCCTGCGTTGTCTTGGCTGTGTGCTTAGGGTTGTTGTCCTGTTGGAAGGTGAACCTTCGCCCTCGTCTGAGGTCCTGTGTGCTCTGGAGCAGGTTTTCATCAAGGATCTCTCTGTACTTTGCTCCATTCATATTTCCCTTGATCCTGACTAGTCTCCTAGTCGATGCCACTGAAAAACATCCCCACAGCATGATGCTGCCACCGCCATGCTTCACCATAGGGATGGTGCCAGGTTTCCTCCAGACGTGATGCTTGGCATTCAGGCCAAAGAGTTCAATCTTGGTTTTATCAGAACAGAGAATCTTTTTCTCGTGGTCTGAGAATCTTTTAGATGCCTTTTGGCAAACTCCAAGCGGGCTGTCATATGCCTTTTACTGAGGAGTGGCTTCCGTCTGGCCACTCTACCATAAAGGCGTAATTGGTGGAGTGCTGCAGAGACGGTTCTCCCATCTCCACAGAGGAACTCTGAAGCTCTGTCAGAGTGACCATCGTGTTCTTGGTTACCTCCCTGACCAAGGCCCTCCTCCCCCAATTGCTCAGTTGGCCAGGCGGCCAGCTCTAGAAAGAGTCTCAATGGTTCTAAACTTCTTCCATTTAAGAATGATGGAAGCCACTGTGTTCTTGGGGACCTTCAATGCTGCAGAAATGTTTTAGCACCCTTCCCCAGATCTGTGCCTCAACACAGTCCTGTCTCGGAGCTCTACGGACAATTCCTTCGACATCGTGGCTTTGTTTTTGCGCTGACATGCACTGTCAACTGTGGGACCTTATATAGACAGGTGTGTGCCTTTCCAAATCATGTCCAATCAATAACATGTACCACAGGTGGACTCAAATCAAGTTGTAGAAACATCTCAAAGATGATCAATGGAAACAGGATGCACCTGAGCTCAATTTCGAGTGCTCGAGCTCAATTTAGATTGATGAGGGAAAGGTATTTTATTTGATCCATTTTAGAATAAGGCTGTAACGTAACAAAATGTGGAAAACGGAAAGGGCTCTGAATACTTTCCGAATGCACTCACTGTAAGTGCACAGACGCAATGCACACAACACAAAATACTTCTGCCAAGCTAGCTAACCACTATAGCTAGTGTTGACATAATAATTAAATCACAACGGGTTAGATAGTTTCCTGTGTTAGCTGCTGAGTTAGTGCAGTGTCCTTAGCTAGCTAACTCTGTTTTGCTCGCTAGCGAATATTCTAACCTTAGCTAGCTAGCTAAACATTTTGGCTATGGGCTGGCACTGGCAGTATGGGATTACGAATGAAATGGTTCCCTTGTCTTCTTGCTAGGTAATTAACTAGCTGTGGCCATCTGACTAGTATCATCAAGGGCTTTCTACAAAATAGAAACAATAGTGTAGAAAGCTTGGAATCTAGACCATGCACAGGTATGCATTGCCAAACAACGCTACTGCCACCTTCTGGTTTGTAGTATTTTAACAAGGCTGAGTGGCTGACAACTTTCAAGGTCTTTGCTGTGTGTAAACAAAAGAGTTTGCCGACACTCTGTTCAGAGGTGCTAAGTACTATCAAATGTTTGACAAACCTACCGGTGTGTCTGTCCCTGTCTGTCTGTGTCTGCATCAGACAGAATGGAGTGGGACTGGAGAGCAGGGAACAGGGAAGTGGTGTTCAAAGCAAAACAAACACCAAAACAGGCTGCTCTCATTTGACAAAGTCCAGGCCTAGGGAGCCTATGCACCTGGGGTTTCTTATCCTACACTGTATTTCATTTAGGCTTAACTTTGTTTTGCTTGTGTAAGTAGGGATGGTACCAGCTGTGGTGATGGTTAGTATGAACCTTGCTCAACTGGGCAGGGTGGAGAATATACTGTAGTAAGGTTTTAGCATATATGTTTTGAGTGATGGGATTGAGCCCATATTAAAGTGGTTTATTAAGATTTTACTATCGCACAATGACACGATGAAGTGGTATGACTGAACGATGCTTCCTGCCCATATCATTCCATGTTTTAGTCTAGTTCCTGTGCCACATTATCTTGTTTACCAATTGTGGGTTTTTAGGAGAGCCCAGGAGCTTGGCCTGTGAGGCTGTGAGTGCTTTGTAGGGTTTTTGGGACAGAGTGAATGTGTTTATTTTCACCTACCCAGTCAGCAGCAGGACTTAGGAAACTGGGGCAGTGAGGGAGGGAAGACTGATCTGAATATGTATTAGGCCTGGTCCAAGCACTGAGAGTGGGGTCCTTGGGTTTCTCTCTCTCTCTCCCCCCTTCTCTAAAACCCTCTTCCCCCATCTCACTCCCTCTCTCTGTGGGTTTGATCTCTCAGCAGCAGCAGAATAGTCTCTCTCTCTCCCCTTTCTTCTCTGAGCTGTCTCTCAGTGCTTATAAATGATCAAAGCACAGTACAAAGTGCAGATTATTGCCTTTATTAGTACTCTGTTATCGGCCCACTCAGAACCATGTTCTTTGTCTCCTCCTTTGAACAGAAGTTACACATTCATTGTGCCTTAAAGCTCTATGTTATGTTATGCTGTGTTATGTTATGGTATACTGGTGTTAAGTGTTGTGTATTTGGCATTGAAAGGCTAACTTTGAAAGGTTGGACTTACCTTGGCCTTTATCTACCATTCAAATCACAACTAAAGGTACAACCTTGAACCCTTTTATGCAGTCCTATTACTGTATCACCTATCATTCTTTATCACAGTCGTCCAGAGGTGGGCCCTGTTTTATCAAACTTAGCCTAATTGAACTTCTCATCTGCTCATATGAAACATGATTCGTTGAATGAGGTGTGGGCTGGGCTCTCTTCCAGATACAACCAACCCCCCCCCCCCTTATTTTGTTTATGCTGTCTTCTCCTTTTCCCAGGAGGAGGAGGAGGGGTACTGCTACCGGTCATCAGTGAGGGAGCTGGTCCCACAGCTGCGTTACCTAGACGACATGCATGCCAGGGAGGAGGCGGGGTCTCGCTGTAGCAGCTCCATGGGGGAAGACTGGGCCCTGCTCAGAGAGTCTTTTAAAGACTGCAGCTCTACAGAGACAGCTGAGGGTGTGTGTGTGTGCGCGTCTGTGCATCTGTGTGTGTGTGCCCGTGTGTGTGTGTGTGTATGGATCTATGTGCTTGCATCTGCTTGTGTGTATATCTGTCTGTATGTGTACAGTGCATTTGTATTCAGTATTCAGACCCCTGGACTTTTTCCACATTTTGTTACGTTACAGCCTTATTCTAAAATAGAGTAAATTATATTTTTCCCTCATCAATCTACATAGAATACCCCATAATGAAAAAGCGAACACAGGTTTTTAGAAATGTTTGCAAATGTATTGAAAAATAAAAAACTGAAAAATGTTATTTACATAGTTTTCAGACCCTTTGCTATAAGACTCAAAATTGAGCTCAGGTACATCCTGTTTCCTTTGATCTTCATTGAGATGTTTCTACAACTAGATTGGAGTCCACCTGTGGTAAATGTAATTGATTGGACATGATTTGGAAAGGCACACATATAAGGTTCCACAGTTGACAGTGCATGTCAGAGCAAAAACAAAGCCTTGAGGTTGAAGGAATTGTCCGTAGAGCTCCGAGACAGGATTGTGTCGAGGAACAGATCTGGGGAAGGGTACCAAAAAATGTCTGCAGCATGGAACGTCCCCAAGAACACAGTCACCTCCATCATTCTTAAATGGAAGAAGTTTGGAACCACCAAGACTCTTCTTAGAGCTGGCCGCCCGGCCAACTGAGCAATTGGGGGAGAAGAGCCTTGGTCAGGGAGGTGACCAAGAACCCAATGGTCACTCTGACAGAGCTCCAGAGTTCCTCTGTGGAGATGGGAGAACCTTGCAGAAGGACAACCATCTCTGTAGCACTCCACCAATCAGGCTTTATGGTAGAGTGGCCAGAGGGAAGCCACTCCTCAATAAAAGGCACATGACAGCCCGCTTGCAGTTTGCTGAAAGGCACCTAAAGACTCTCAGACCATGAGAAACTAGGTTCTCTGTTGAATGACCTGTTTAGCATGAATTGAGCACGTCTGGAGGAAACCTTGCACCATCCATACGGTAAAGCATGGTGGTGGCAGCATCATGCTGTGGGGATGTTTTTCAGCGTTAGGGACTAGTCAGGATCAAAGGAAAGATGAACGGGGCAAAGTACAGAATGGACCTCAGACTGGGGCGAAGTTCCACCTTCCAACAGGACAACGACCCTAAACACACAGCCAAGACAACGCAGGAGTGGCTTTGGGACAGGTCTTTGAATGTCCTTGAGTGGCCCAGCCAGAGCCCGGACTTGAACCCGATCGAACATCTTTGGAGAGACCTGAAAATAGCTGTGCAGCGACGCTCCCCATCCAACCTGACAGAGCTTGAGAGGATGTGCAGAGAAGAATGGGAGAAACTCCCCAAATACAGGTGTGCCAAGCTTGTCGCGTCATACCCAAGAAGACTCAAGGCTGTAATCACTGCCAAAGGTGCATCAACAAAGTCCTGATTAAATGGTCTGAATACTTCTGTAAATGTGATATTTCTGTTTTTTATATTTTTTTATACATTTGTTGCAAACATTTATAATAAAAACGCTTTTGCTTTTGGTATGTATTGTGTGTAGATTGATGAGGGGGAAAAAATAATTTAATCAATTTTAGAATAAGGCTGTAACATAACAAAATGTGGAAAAAGTCAAGGGGTCTGAATACTTTCCAAATGCACTGTATCTGAACACTGTATCTGAACAGTAGATCCACCAGGCCAGTTCTTCTACTCTGTGTTTTGATATGCAATATTTTCCCTCTTCCCTGTCTGGCCATAGAGAAGAGAGCAGCCAGTGTGTGTGTCTACTCCAGACCCAGCTCTGGCCAGCACCTAGCTAGCAGCCTCTCCAGTTCCTGTCCCTCCAGCCGACCAGTCACTGCCAGGCCCCTCTCAGCAGCCGGCTCCAGACCCCTCTCTGGGTCGCGACCCTTATCAGCGGCTGGGTACAGAGCCCTCTCCCCTCCAGGGTCCAGATCTGGTTCTGCTGATGCAGATCCAGTCTCTGTGGACCCAGACGCTAGCGTTCTGACGCACGGTGAGACACTTTATTGGTGTCCTTGGCACTGAAAGCCCTACCATCTCCACATATAAAGCTTCAGTTTATGTCCCTGAATAGGTCCATATAATGAATCAGGCTTATTGTTTTGTATCCTTTTTGTGTTAATTAGCCGTTTCTGATTTATTTTTTACTTATTTTTGAAAAAGTACCGTTCATCTGTATAATTATGCAACACTGCCACCATGAGGACATATTGTAACAGTGTCTGAAGATTCATTATGTATTTTTAAATCAGAGATCTTTGATTTTCCAACCCCAGAATTCAGGCATACTATGCCTATTTTTCTAAATTCCTATATTGTGACAATCCCATCCCTGATTGGCTATCCTCCATTGTAATGAAATGGTTTTGTTTCTCTCCAGGTGCAGGGAAGGTCTTGTTCTGTGGGAGCCCTGTCCAGGCCCTCAGAGCCAGGCGACAGAAGATGAGGGTTTGTTGACCCATCATTAGCATGAAACTAATTAACTGCAGCATCTCAATCCTTATTTGACAAACTTGAGTCCTCTCTGGACATTGACCACAGCAGAGATTTGACACAGTCTTCCAGCTTCAGGGGAAAGTGGCCCAGAGTGAAGGGGAGTAGTTATGTGTAGGGGAAAGGGGATATGTAGTCTGTTGCACAACTGAATGCATTCAACCAAAATGTGTTTTCCGCATTCAACCCAACCCCTCTGAATCAAGAGAGGTGCGGGGGTTGCCTTAATCGACGCCCGCGTCACCCGAGGAGCAGTTGTTGTTGGGGTCAACTACCTTGTGTCATGGAATATTCTAATCAAGTGAGAGAGACCTTGTCATTTCTTCAAACAATTATATTTTTTCAATATCGATTAATGATTGCAATAATGAGGCTGGTTGACCCAAAACCCTTGAGTGTTGGACCGAGTAACCTAACCCTTACACAAATGCAGAGTTCTTTATATAGCTGACTTTATATAGGCTGACACTAAGAATGCTTAGTCATGGTTGGTGTGTCACCCCCCCGGTGAGGGATTGCTCTACTCCCAAACTATCTCTAGTAAAACACATTCTTGTCTATGTAATGCAGTCTTTAACTAATTTGTCAGCTCAAGCCATCTCTAGTGACCATACTCCCAGATTAGCTGCAGAGAACTAGAGTGGAGACCATAAAAACACATCATTAGTAGGACAGAAATGTCTTACTATTAGTTCAATATTAATTGTTAACCATTAATATCAAATAAATCAGGTAAATATGTACTTTTTCTCTCATACTTGATCAAGGGTAGAACGGCAGGTTTCGAACACGCTGTCTTTAACCGCTAGACTACCTGCGGTTACCCCTCTTTGTGACAGGCCTTTATGACTGGGTGACGTGACATCTCCCCCTGTCTCTCTAATGTGATGTCAGGATGAACAGAAGGAGATAATTATCAGAGAGCGGAGGGGAGGGTGATAGAGGGATGCAGCTGTTGCCCCAGTGGAGTACTGCCAATGCCAGGCGATCTGTCACTTTGTCATCTCTATAGACCTGCCATCCGTCACTCACTCTCAAACTGCTGTCACACTCTTCTCTCTCTTGGGCTGTCATTCTCTCTTTAATCTTTATCCCTAATTTCTCTTTCAGATCTTCTCTGTATTTTGTCTCCCTCTGTATTATTTTTCTATCTCTTCATCCCTCTATTAGTCTCTGGCTCCCTCAGTCTCGCTATCCCTCTTCTATCGCGAACCTTATCTATCTTTCTCTCTTACTGAGGGGATTTTATTAAGCTAGCCAGGGTTGACCCGGGCTATGGCCCGTCACGTGATCGGGCGAAGCCGGTGAGCCGCCCTGCGGAAATCGAACAGTTATCTCTGTCGTTTGGTCAACAAGGTAGCATCCCACTGTTCAACATCTAGTTTTGATTTACATTTGGTTGAGTTGTCAACTAACATGAATTCAAGGTAAAATCAACAAAATAATTCACTGTCATTGGATTTAGGTTAAAAGTTCTCTGAAAAAAATACTAAATTCCCTTACGTTGATGACTTTTTGCAAATCCAATCAGTTTTCCATATTGATTCAACGTCAACACATTGTATTTTTTGGTTAAATGATGTGGAAACAACGTTAATTCAACCAGGTTTAGCCCAGAAACGTACAGCATAAAATATCTGTTAGAATTTAACTTGTTTTCATTGGGATGCAGATAATACATTTTCATGAAAAGTAATAACTTTTACATGTGAAAACACAGAATGCTACTGATTACTCCACGTGCTTAAACTACGTCAATTTGATTTTGAGCCGACTTCGCCGCCAGCCATAACGGGGCACCTGGCTCATGCCCGGAAGGCAGCCTGGTTCAAAAATGAATGCAATCACTTTTCAACCAGTGCAAAGTCCACCTACCTAGGCGCCCGGGCCAGCTTAATCAAATTCCCTTACTGCCTCCTTATGCAGAATGCAGCCCCCTCGCCTGTGTCCACTCCTAGCACCCCGCCCCTCCATGTTCCGGAGCACACCTATGACCTTGAGGAGCAAGAAGGATGCCAGGGCAGTGATGTGTTCTCTGAGCTCAGGGCCTGGAGGGAACAGCATAACAAGTACTGACCACCTACTCACTCACTCACTTACTCTCACTGTCTGTGTGAGAGATTACTGAACCAACTTTTCACTGTTTTCTATTGCTTTGTGTTCCAGACGTCTATTAGCCATGGAGAGGGATGGGCCTCAGATACTGACCATCCTCAATGGTGATGAAGAGGAGGATGATGAAAGTCTCAGCATTTTCATTGGCAAGGAGGAAGAAGAGGAGGGAAAAAAAGAGAGCGCTGGTTTGAGTCACTGGTTAAACACTGACTCGACAGACTCGTCTTCCCAGTCCCCCTCTCCAGGCGAGTCTCTCTCATCTCTGGTTAAGAAGGCTATCAAACATGCCAAACCTACTCAGTATATGAAATATAAAATCAAGAAACCTAAATATAAATCCAGGGATTTGAACACAGAATAACTTGAGATCACACGACCACAACACAGTCTGAAATGTTCTCTAATAAACTATGTTTAATTTATAGATGTGTTTCTGAGAGAAGCCAAATCCCCTGAAGTGGCCCGGCTCTCACTGTCCCCTGACTGCACTCTGTCGCCCTCTCCCCCTCAAAGTGCCACATCAGCCCCTGGTAGCCGGAGGCTGTCAGTGCTGCGAGCACACAGGCTGAGGCTCAGTGGTGGGGTGGCTGGGGCTGTTGTAAGGCCTGCTGAAGACCATACAGACTCAGAGACGGTCACAGGAGTCCGCATCTTGGAGAGCCAGGGGCTCCAGGAGGCTGTGAGGCCCAAAGTCCCTCTGCTGCCCAAGACTACTTACCACATGCCCCACAGGCCAGCCTCCAGCCCACTGGTCAGAGGGCTCAGGTCACCAACAGGTGGAGCTTATGTGCAGTCTGTCAACGGGCTTCACCCAATTGTCTTGTGCAGACCACCAGGGAGGCCGGCCATTATGCGTCCTCACGCGGCCAAGGCAGCTCTGCAGAAAATGCCACAGCGTCTCACACTCCAGCCCAGCAGGGGGAACTCTTACTTAGACTAAGCCACATACTGTCTGGGATTGTTTCCTGAGAGGGGAACACTGAAAACAGTAGCTGAGGCAGAGATGGAGATTGTCCTCCAGGTCCCCGCTCTTCTGAGCTGAGCCAACTTGTAATGTGAAGACTTCCTTAGTGAGTGCAGTGACAAGTCTCCCTCTATGTTATGTTTAGGAAAGAGGACCCTGGGGGCTGGATTACATCCAACTGTCACCTGGAGAAAGGAACATAAAAGCTGTGGAATCCAAGTGTGAACTTGCTATCTCAGTGTTCTGACTTCCTCTGATGGACAGTTAGAGAATCACCTGCATCCCTCTGCTCTCTCAGCTCAGCACAGTAGAGTACTGACAATGACTCTGATACTGAGCTCACATTGGCTTTACTAAGGACAACAGCTCTATTTGAAAAGGTTTATAGTTTGGTCGAAGATATATTTCTTGGAATGGCCTTTAAATTGAATTAGTATGCTTTTCACAATGCTGAATTTTTGTGGGACTTAAGTGTGTTTCACATGTCTCATTCATGTCTCATATCTGTGTTTTTCAGTTTGAATTACATTTTGTACTGTTTTTATTTACTCAAGTACTACCTTATCCACACCTTAAATAAAAACATAGTTTGATCAACAAATCTTTCCTTTAATGGAATAATTTGATCTTGACTAGCTTAGTAAGATCAAATTTCTTAGTTGTTAAATCACATCTCTAGAGTTTGAATCTATCCAGGTTTGTTAAGATATAAAGAAAGCGTGTAGAGTCCAATCAAGGATTATTCTGCAATGGAAGAAATGTATCATCTTTCACTTCACTTTCCCCAACTTTGTGGTGGTGTGGCAATATTATGCCACTTGGGGGCGCCATATAACTCACTACTGCCCCTACTGTGTTGTCAAGACTGCCTCCATAAAACTACTCAAGACCCACATTCTACTCTCTGCTTTGGGCCGGATCAAAGAGAGAGTTTAACAGCAAAAGCAATTAAGACATCACTAAATTAAATAGTGTGTGTAAATATAACTGTGTCTGAGTGCTTTAGGTCAATACTTAACACTACTGGAGTTTTTTCCAAATATTTGGGAAAACTGGTAAAGTTAGTTGGCCAGTGTCCCTGCTTCGAGAAATAGTCCTGAGCTGCTGGAAAAGGGCCAGTGCTATTGTGAAGCTTACAGTGGAAAGATCAGGACCAGAGAGGGGAAAACTGATCCTAAATCAGTTCCTACGGGTAGATAGTAATACGAGTACTGTTTGTTTTGACTGGAGAAGCTGTGTGACAGCCTCCTCCTCACGTGGCATCCATTGTGGACAACAGGTGCAGGGCCATAACCAGGGTTTGAGTTTTAATGAGGCCTGGAAGGGGATGGAGGAGGATTTTTTTTTTTTTAAGTTGAAGCTCATTTACTGCATTTCTATACAATTAAAAAAAACTTGAAAATGGTATTTGGAGAACAGCAAAAACAAGAAAAAATGACCTCAGACATTATCACCTTGGCTGCTGTAGGCTTATTCACCTCAGTCGATCTACAAACACATAGCTATTAACACTATTAGCTATACAATTGTAATGTTATACCTCTGAAAAGGGGGGAAACATGATAAATGATTCACACTGACATGTAGAATCAGCATCGAAACTAAAATGTATTACATTTTTAGAACTATATTGATTGCATTTTAATGTAGGCCTATAGAGAAGATATGCCATGTTTATTATTTATAATTTATTTTTTTCACCTTTATTTAACCAGGTAGGCTAGTTGAGAACAAGTTCTCATTTACAACTGAGACCTGGCCAAGATAAAGCAAAGCAGTTCGACACATACAACAACACAGAGTTACACATCCAGATTGTCCAGATTGTCTAGCCCAGCTGATTTGTACAGGTCCAGGTTTTGCATGTGGAGATAAGATTAGTACAGATTTTCTCAGGGGACCCCAACCCTAAGTTTGGGAACCACTACACTAACCTCTCTGACCCTCTCTCTGCTTGCTTCCTCTCTGTCTCTGTCTCCTCTAGTTCCTCCTGCATGCATTGCAGCCTGCCTCCGCCTCACCACTGAGTGCCATATCACTCACTGTCTGTCTCAGTAGTAGCCTACTCTCTGTAAATCAAAGTTATTACGAGAACTTAGTTGTGTAATTTTTGCTCCTGCTGAGTTAGGCTTCGTTTAACGTTAGCCTCTTACTTCATCCTTCTAGCAAGCTAAGTGATACTAACCAGAGCCCTTCAACATTACTGCAATAGAAGTCTCTGCCAGAGGCTATCCCCCTGACTGACTGACATATTTATAATCGACTTGTTTGCAGTTGTGCACTCATTCTCCCAGAGTCCGTTTGTTTGGGGGATGTCCATAGCCAGCACCCCCTGAAAAATCAGAATATATTTATTATATATATATATTTTTTAAACTGATATATACCTCTGTAGAGCAGGCAAAATTATTTTTTGTTGTATAGTTAAGAACAGTATCTTGCAGGATTCAATAGTTAGAATTGTATGAGTTGTTGCCCTGTCCCTGTCCCTTTCTCTGTGATTGTCATTCTAATGGAATCCAGAAAGAACAAAACCTTGTCCTCAAACATTTACATCAAAAGGTGCAAAGGTATAGGCAAAGATGCAAAACTTCCACATCAAATTAAATATTTTTCTTGATAAAAAAACATGGAAAACCACCATGTTTTGTGCAGTATTAATTGACAATCCTTAATGTAAATAGGTTGGTCATTTAGGTTTGTGTGATTTGTGATGATGTGGCTCAGTTGGTAGAGCATGGTGCTTACAATGCTAGGTTTGTGGGTTCAATTCCCATGGGGGACCAGTATGAAAATGTATGCACTCACTACTGTACATTGCTCTGGATAAGAGCATCTACTGAAAAGGAATGAATAGACCATTTCAGTTTTTACATAGAAATAAGTTGTATTTGCAAAGTATTTTAAGAAACTGGAAAACAAATCAAGTAAGTATTTTTATATTGCACAAGTATTATCTGATTAAATGTTTTGTACAGATAATTATCAGACTCAAGTTACAAGTGCTGGTAAACACTCAAATACATTTAGTTTTAAAAAATTACCAAAAGTAGTGCACTGGGCCTTTACTAGTCCTGTATTAGTGGACCAATATAGACGTCTTCAGGGAGTTTTTTTTCTTCTCTCGCGGCACTCCCAAACTACTTCCCGCGGCTATGGGGATGTCAGCAGACATGCAGGAGTTGCGGGACGGTTTTAAAATGTCACGTCTCTCGGCTTGTGTTGCGAGGTGGAGGAGTTAGCTGTTTGAGAGAGTGATGAATGTGCTGCTAAAAAGGCAAATCTGTGAGGAAAATCTAGGGGACGCAGACAAACAAAGCACTGTTCATGATTCCACTCGTTCGCAGAGAGGCAGGTGTGAATAGAACTCAGTCAGATCAAGAATAATAGCTTTCTGATCTTTGATCAATGCTGGAAGCAATATTTAGAAGTTGATCCATAATTGATTTTCTTGTGTACAAATTATATATATTATCAATATTTTTTTCAAATTATAAATAATTGGTACCGAGCAGAGTTCTGGACATAGGTGTCCTCGTGTAAGTTACTGCTATGAACAGGTGAACAATTTTAACCAAGCTGACATATTTGAGAAGGCCAAATCCTGTTCCTGGAGACACACACACACAAACACAAGCAAACAGAGGGCCTGATTCCACTCTGCATGTCTGTCAGTTCTGCTTCACTGCTGTCTCTGGCAAAAGGACAGAAATGAAGGAGCCATAGAACAACAAAACAGATTGCCATCGCGACCACAGAGTACTGTTTGATTACACACTACCATGGAAGACTTGTGTGGGATTCATGGACACGCAAAAATACAGAACAAACTGTACGAAGGTGTGTCTGTTTTAACCACGAGACTGTCCTTATGTAACCGGTGTGAAATGGCTAGCTAGGTAGCAGGGTGCGTGCTATTACAGTGTTGCCAAGTCCTCAGCAAGGAAAGTAGCTATTGGCTGTCCTAAAAATCGATAGAAGTTGCTCAATGACGTCATCGCCTAATTTGCATAATTGGCCATGTGCATGTAATTGTGATGGATGTTGTTGGAGAGAGAAATAACGTTGTGAGAGAGACAAAAAAAAGTGAGTAAAAAACACCCTAAATATGTTTAGAACTACAAATGAACTTGTCGATTCTTTTTTTTATTTTTATGTCACAATTCCAACCCTCCTCCTTTATCCGGGCTTGGGACTGGCAAAAGTGACCCAAAAGAGACACTCTGGCGGAGTTACTTTGTTTAAAAAAATATATATATATTTTTTAGGTTATTTTTCTTAAATTGGTTTTTAACCTTATGGTCCACTTAGGGGCCTACAACAAGTCACAGTAAAACATGAACATTTTTAACCATAACATTTTTTAACATTTTTTTTGTATACAATCTAAATGGACCAAAAAGAGACCATAGAAGAAACTGTCAATGGCAATGTCAGAAAATTATGGTAACTAGTCTGGCCCTAATTCAGGTTAATAGTTTTTTTTATTGTAAGCCAGGATGGGATCACCCAGCGGCAGTTTACCGCATGTGCGATTCATTTGCAGTCTGAGCACGGAGGGGTGAACATCTCCTGTGCGTGCTTTGGGACGGGGTGGGGCCCACGGCAGCATCCGCTGCTCGTTGAGAAGAGTAAGAACAATACGTGCTTTCATGTCAGAGTCTCCAATAAAGTCGGTAAGATTTGTCGCTAGTTGCTTTTTTGTAAATTAGTTGCTAGAGGTCTGAATACTCGCTAAATATAGCGACTGAGTCGCTAAGTTGGCAACACTGCACGCTAATAGCATTTCAAATCGGTGACGTCACTCGCTCTGAGACCTGCGAAGCAGTTCGACACATACAACAACACAGAATTACACATGGAATAAACAAACAAACAGTCAATAATACAGTAGAAAAAAAGTGTGCATATGAGGTAGGATAAGGGAGGTAAGGCAAATAGGCCATAGTAGCAAGTTAATTACGATATAGCAATTAAACACTGGGGTGATAGATGTGCAGAAGATGAATGTGCAAGTAGAGATACTAGGGAGCAAAGGAGCAAAACAAATAAATAAATACAGTATGGGGATGAGGTAGTTGGATGGGCTCTTTACAGATGCACTATGCACAGGTGCAATGATCTATGTACAGCTGCTCTGACAGCTGGTGTTTAAAGTTAGTGAGGGAGATATGAGTCTCCAGCTTCAGTGATTTTTGCAGTTCGTTACAGTCATTGGCAGCAGAGAACTGTGAGGAAAGGTGGCCAAAGGAGGAATTGGCTTTGGGGATGACCAGTGAAATAAACCTGCTGGAGTGCGTGCTGTGGGTAGGTGCTGCTATGGTGACCAGTGAACTGAGATAAGGCGGGGCTTTACCTAGAAAAGACTTGTAGATGACCTGGAGCCAGTGGGTTTGGCGATGAGTATGAAGTGAGGGCCAGCCAATGAGAGCGTACAGGTCGCAGTGGTGGGTAGTATATGAGGGTTTGGTGACAAAACAGATGGCACTGTGATAGACTGCATCCAATTTGTTGAGTAGAGTGTTGAGGGTATTTTGTAAATGACATCGTCGAGGATCGGTAGGTTGTCCTTGTCATTATAACAAATATATAAAAAAATCGGTTGATTAATCGGCATCAGCTTTTTTTGGTCCTCCAGTAATCGGTGTCGGCGTTGAAAAATCATATTCAGTTGACCTCTAGTTATGATATCGTTTAGGACCTTGACCGTGGCTGAGGTGCACCCATGACCAGCTCGGAAACCAGATTGCATAGTGGAGAAGGTACGGTGAGATTAGAAATGGTCGGTGATCTGTTTGTTAACTTGGCTTTGGAAGACCTTAGAAAGGCAGGGTAGGATAGATATAGGTCTGTAGCAGTTTGGGTCTAGAGTGTCTCCCCCTTTGAAGAGAGGGATGACCACGGCAGCTTTCCAATCTTTGGGGATCTCAGAAGATACGAAAGAGAGGTTGAACAGGCTAGTAATAGGGGTAGCAACAATTTCGGCAGATCATTTTAGAAAGAGAGCGTCCAGATTGTCTAGCCCGGCTGATTTGTAGGGGTCCAGATTTTGCAGCTCTTTCAGAACATCAGCTGGATTTGGGTGAAGGAGAAATTGCGGAGGCTTGGGCGTGTCCAGGGCAGTTGACCGTGGTAGGGGTAGCCAGGTGGAAAGTATGGCCAGACGTAGAAAAATGCTTATTGCAATTCTCAATTATCGTGGATTTATCGGTGGTGACAGTGTTTCCTAGCTTCAGTGCAGTGGGCAGCTGGGAGGAGGTGCTCCTATTCTCCATGGTCTTTACAGTGTCCCACAACCTTTTTGAGTTTGTGTTACAGGATGCAAATTTCTGTTTGAAAAAGCTAGCCTTAGCTTTCCTAACTGCCTGTGTATATTGGTTCCTAACTTTCCTGAAAAGTTGCATATCACGGGGGCTATATGATGCTAGTGCAGTAGGCCACAGGATGTTACTGTGCTGGTCAAGGGCAGTCAGGTCTGGAGTGAACCAAGGGCTATATCTGTTCCTGGTTCAATTTTTTTTGAATGGGGCATGCTTATTTAAGATGATGAGGAAGACACTTTTAAAGAACAACCAGGCATCCTCTACTGACGGAATGAGGTCAATATCCTTCCAGGATACCCGGGCCAGGTCGATTAGAAAGGCATGCTCGCTGAAGTGTTTTAGGGAGCGTTTGACAGTGATGAGGGGTGGTCGTTTGACTCCAGACCAATTCCGGATGCAGGCAATGAGATATATACAGTATGCTACGCCAGACCTTGAAGTAGTTGTTTCCCTTGCTCTGCAAGGGCTGCGGCTTTTGTGGAGCGATAGGTAATGATGCTTCAAGGGTGACTGTTGTTGATGTGTGCATAGGGTCCCTGGTTTGAGCCCAGGTAGGGGCGATGAGAGGGACTGAAGCGAAACTGTTACACTTACATAACACAAAGAAGCTGTTTGTTTGACTTGCCTGATTTATCTGATACATTTTGCTGCCATCCTATCTGAGCATCCATTTCCATCATGCACCTGTGCTTTGACCAGCTGTGTCTGACATGGTCTGTATAGCTGGCTTCCTGTTGAGCCTCATCAACTTCACTGCCTACTTACTGCTCATCTCATTTAACCAGATAATTGAATTCTCTGAGGTTAACATTCTTGGCCAAATGGCAATCATCCACACTGCCTGCTAGTGATGAGAGAGAGTGGATTGAGAGGGGATGCCTTGTAGGGTGTGTGAGAGAGGAAGGGAGATCAATGCTGCAGACAGCTGGAGCGGGCAGCTCCTGGGTCCAGGTAGTAGCCTCAGATGTGTAATTTGACTGTGGAGAGAGAAACACTTCCAGCTGGTGGTGACTGACTGGAATCTGTGTTGTAGAGAGCTTGTCCCTGCTCACCAGTCATTAGTCTTAAACCAACCAGGGAAACCAGTTTCACTGTATATATGGCCTGCAGGTTTTATACTTTTTATTCTCCCACCATCACTGCACTCTGATGTCAACGGTCATTACCATAAAACAGCCCTGCATCACTACACAAGGCTGCTATGCAATGAGCTGACCATTACATACAGATGACAGAGAATGTAGTAAAGGGCCTGGTAACAGACTTTAAGTCAGGGTGTGGGTACATTAGTTTGACTCTCCTGCCCCTGGGTTACTGTGAATGGAATGCTACCATTACAACCTTGTTGTTGCTAGACAATTGACACAGTTGGTATGGCAGCAGGTGGAAGGAGGATGCTTTAACTCTATCAAATTAAATAGCTAATTATACCACTACACCACTCCTCCCAAAATCTGCATCTTGATTCCCAAGAGATGACTTTCAACAGAACATTGATATTCTTTAGAGGGCGGAGGAAGGGGGTTTAGGCTCACGTCAAATTAAAAAGTAAACAGTACTAATTATAATGTCCTCCATTTATCAGACATCTAAAGCACAAACAAGTTGTCGAAGTGTTTAAAAGTTTATCACAGCATTCAAATATTCAGATTCTTTCCTAGAAGTATACAGCCTTATATCTCAGAGATTGGGACACACTATTCCTAGCTTCAGTGGGCCTGTAGCATGCAAACATTAACCTTTTTACTCTGATAATAACATGCTTATAGTGGCGGCCCAAGCATAGAAATGTGTGAAAAGTAAATGTAATTGCTAAAATATACTTTACAATCAAATGTAAAAGTATGAGTCATTTCAAATTCCTGATATTAAGCAAACCAAATGGCACAATTTGTTTTATTTGTTTTCATTTTCGGATAGCCAGGGGTACACTCCAACACAGACATAATTTACAATTAAGCATTTGTGTTTATTGAGTCCGCTAGATCAGAGGCAGCATCCTGTAGTCGCCTCTTTACTGTCGATGTTGAGACAGGTGTTTTGCCTGTACTATTTATTGAAGCTGCCAGTTAAGGACTTGTGAGGCGTCTGTTTCTCAAACTAGACACTAATGTACTTGTCCTCTTGCTCAGTTGTGCACCGGGGCCTCCCACTCCTCTTTCTATTCTGGTTAGAGCCAGTTTGTGCTGTTCTGTTGAGGGTATAGTACAGTGCGTAGTACGAGATCTTCAGTTTCTTGTCAAATTCTCGCATGGAATAACCTTAATTTCTCAGAACAAGAATAGACTGATGAGTTTCAGAAGAAAGTTATTTGTTTCTGGCCATTTTGAGCCTGTAATCGAACCCACAAATACTGATGCTCCAGATACTCAACTAATCTAAAGAAGGCTAATTGTATTGCTTCTTTTATCAGGGCAACAGTTTTCAGCTGTGCTAACATAATTGCAAAAGGGTTTTCTAATGATCAATTAGCCTTTTAAAATGATAAACTTGGATAAGCTAACACAACATGACATTGGAACACAGGAGTGATGGTTGCTGATGTAACGGTTTTCATATAGTGAAGGAGAGTCGGACCAAACTGCAGCGTGTCGATTGCGATCCATGTTTATTTAAACAAACGTAAACACGACTAAACACGAACACTACAAACAATAAACGAAACGAAAACCGAAAACAGCCTATACTTGTGTCAACTAACATCAAACAAGGACATCAAGACACTCAGGACAATCACCCACGACAAACTCAAAGAATATGGCTGCCTAAATATGGTTCCCAATCAGAGACAACGATAAGCACCTGCCTCTGATTGAGAACCACTCCAGACAGCCATAGACCTTGCTAGACAACCCACTAAGCTACAATCCCAATACCACCACCAAAACCCCAAGACAAACACACCACAATTACAAAAACCCCATGCCACACCCTGGCCTGACCAAATACATAAAGATAAACACAAAATACTTTGACCAGGGCGTGACAGCTGATAAATGGGCCTCTGTACGCCTATGTAGATATTCCATAAAAAATCTGCCATTTCCAGCTACAATAGTCATTTACAACATTAACAATGTCTACACTGTATTTCAGATAAATTTGATGTTATTTTAATGGACAAAAAAAAGTGCTTTTCTTTAAAAAACATGGACATTTCTAAGTGACCCCAAACTTTTGAACAGTAGTGTATGTAACAACATAGCCTAAGTTACAAACATGCACAAACTTGCATCCTGCGCCTGATGCCAAACAAGAAATGAGTAGCATAATTATATTGCCATTTTAGCAGACACTTATATCCAGAGCAACTTACAGTAGAGTGCATACATTTTCAGACTTTTTCCCCCTTGTACTGGTCCCCCACAGGAATTGAACCCACAACCCTGGCGTTGCAAGCGCCATGCTCTACCAACTGAGCAACACAGGACTGTATAGCAGATATGCACTCACTGACATACCAGAACCTTTGCCAAGTGTGTGCAATTAAGACATAATTATTAGAGGAAGCAGCCTGCTTTGTTCTGTTACTTTAGGTGGAGGCTTGTTAGTTTTCCATTCTAGGAAAAATAAAGCTCAACAGGGTCCCTGTGTTGGATACGCCTATGAGTTCAGACATGCAGTATGGAACACAATCCTGCCCACAGGGACATTCCATTCCATTAAATTCAAGAGAAGCATGAATCATATAACATTAATAGGAGCTGTTGGGATCTTTTACTGTACATCATACATGTACCAATCAGTTTAGGTGCACAGACAGGTTTGAAAGTGAAAAATAAGGCCTCCAACATTACATTTTGAACTCGGGACTAGATTTTGTTCACCCGGAGACATTTTTTTGGAAAGCACTCTGGACTCATGATTACATTTGTCGGATGCAGTCACTTTACCCCTACCTACATGTAACAATTTACCTCGACTAACCTTTACCCCCACACATTGACTCGGTGCCGGTACCCCTGTAACATTATTGTTATTTTATTGTGTAACTTTTTTTTTAACATGTATTTTTTTACTTTAGTTTATTTAGTAAATATTTACTTAACTCTATTTTCTTAAAACTGCATTGTTTGTTAAGGGCTTGTAAGTAAGCATTTCAAGGTAAGGTCTACTACACCTGTTGTCTTCGCCACATATGACAAATAACATTTGATTTGAGATATAATCTTTGTAGGTGCACAAAATAGGTAAATCTATTATAGGCCTAGTCATCACCCTTATGCTAAAGTATGAAATAGGGAAATATATATATATAGCTGGCTTACATACAAGCTAGCAAGGTGTTTTGAATTTCCATTCTCTCTGTGGCACCATCCCTGGCCCTCATGTAGCCAGGCCTATCTCAGGTGGGCAGCTGCACAAATCTTCGCTGTAACAATTTAAGTGCATGTTTTTCGAAGCGTTAAAAAGATAATGATCAAGATAATGTTCATGGAAATAGCCAACAAGTCAATGCATGTACGTGTAGCTTAGCTTAGCTTAGTGCTAGAGTAGTGATGTTAAAAGAGATGCTAGCTAGGGTTTACTCTTTGCAATGTATTTGGCCATAGATGCCAGATACCATTGGATTACACAAAGTTTATTACAACTTGCAACAATTTGACATCACAGACAACTCACTGAAGCATTGTACAACTTTCAGTTTGTCACTGTGAAAGAACTTAAAGTAACCTAAATCGAACAGTCTTGCTATCACCAAATAGCTCAACCTCTGTAAGTGTGTGCGGCTACACTAACTGGCGGTAGAGGAGTCATGGCTAGGAAGGGATCCAGCTTTTGTAAAATTAACGTAAATTAACGTCAAAAAATGTTATGTAAGCTAACCTTTTCCCTAACCTTAAAATAATTATCCTAACCTGCTACGTTAATTATCCTAACCTGCTGCATAAGTTATCCTAACCTGCTGCGAAAATTAAAATCTGACGTTGATTTGACAAAAGCTGGACCCCTTCGAGCCATGACCCGGGAGAAGGGCTGAACATGTTGATTGGACTCGGATGTTAAAGGCATGAGACAGGTACGATAAATAGCTCAAACGTTATTAGATCATCAAAATCAGGAAAAAAAACGTTTTTCTTACATGTCCGCCAGATCATTGGATACTGCCTCTTTAAGATGTCAATCAGACTGTTGTTTACAGAGGCATGAGCAGGACTGATGCATGTGCAGAATATATTTGTAGAGAGTCGCTGACAGGGACAGTGGAGAGTAGATTCAACTGCACCATGCGCTCTATGGCAAGACAACCGGAGTAGAATACACCTGAAATAAGAGACGAGGACCTCTGTCGTTTTACACCGAATTGCTATAAACCGGTAAGACACAACATTGGTAAAACACCTTCACAAAAACATTCGCGTTAATCAGCTAATGTTAAGTTAGCCATGCTAGCCAACTTATTTCTCCCTCGGTGTGTGTGTGTGTGTGTGTGTGTGTGATACATTATGGCGCTTCGAGTAGGCTATGGAAATCAAGAGTCACTTGCAAGCTATTTTAATCTACATTAACATATTTGCATGAGTATGTAAATATCAGTTTGATATTTGCGTATTGAACGGGATGCATTCCATCACTGATTTCCAAGTTGTACTAGCTCTAACAAGGTTCAAAGTTCAGGTGATTTATGTATATCAGTCTGTGAACCAACCCATCTGTAAACTGTAAAGAATGTTACCTTAGATTTTTTTTAAAGATTTTTTTTTTTACATTGAAATTATGATTTACTGTGACATCCGTTAGGCCTAAGTGCTCGTTAGAGAGGTAAAGACAGCTAAAGTTAGTCTAAGAACTATTTAATAGTGCATGGTGTTTCTGATTTTGCCCATGAAAGAAATACTTTGCCATAGCAATGAGAGTGCCAGTTGTTGTACTGGTGTACTTCTGTGTGAAAACAGCAGTCATTATTGTTGAGTGTCAAATAGAGAAGAATGTAGCCTAGGACAAGTTACATCCAGTATAAAAGCCAACTTCAATAGCTGGCTGTGGAATACTACCATTTAAATATTTCAGCATTAGCTTCATTTAGTTGACTCTCTGTTTGTGTCACAGGCTTGCAAGCAAAAAGCCTATGTTGTAATAGAAAATGTAGTACTCTGCTCTGTTTGTATTTGTTGTGTTTGCTTAAGCTACCTTTTATTATAACATGAAATGTGATCACTCAAGACATGCAGTTTATAGTATTTTGAGGGCAGGCAGTAGTGTGTACTATGCTGGAATGCTTTGGCAGCATTGTTTGTTTGATTTGTGTGCAGTATGATGCCTCCAGCATCACTAAAGGCATTAGGATCCCCTCTGTTGTGCTCTCCGCCATTCTGCTCCTCCCCAACTCCCTTACATAAGGAAAGTATGTAACAGTTTTCTTCTGTAATCAAGAATATTGCTGTGTGAATTGAGCCATGTTTGTATCTTCTGTTTCTTTGGGAGCTGTACTTTTGTTTGGCCTAAACCTGTATTTTCCCATGATATAAATGAATTCCCTCCCTAAGTGTCTATTGGTTATTGTAATATTGTAGTAGTGAAACAAAATTGTGTCTGCCTCCTCCTTGCCCTCTTCCTCGTCCTCCCCTCTTCCTTCCTGTATCCCCCAATACTTAATCATCTGTACAGCTGCTTCTCCATGGGAAAACAAAAAAGATTGTGTACCAACTGGAGAAAGCACTTAATACCCCCCCCCACACACACACACACACTCTCTCTCTCTCTCTCATCCTTAAACAATGTTAGCTGGGGTAGACAGAGTGCATTCCCCTCATGGGCATGAACCCACACTGCGTACTCCCACATCAGTACACTCTCCAACTTCATGATGTCATTGTTGACCAGTCACCCAGTAGGGGAAATATCCAAAGAAGGACTTCCTGTTCTCTTTGCCACAACTATTCTACTCACTGGGTGCATCTCAATTCACTCTCTTCCTCTGTCCCAATCATAACAATGTGAAGTGTTGGTGTACTTGGACCTGCCTGTATTCCTACCACAACCTTATCAGAGCTGTGACTCGCATGTTATCCACTGATTGAAAGGCCGATAAAAACACAGCCAAACCACCTTCTGGTTCCTCCTGTCAGCTACAGGTTCTCTACTGTCAGTCAGTCACTGTGCTTTACTGGAACACAATATTTACAGAACGTACTGCTCATTGCTCACACACAATGCCTCATTGTTCCGTCTCTGATTACAATGATCTATGATTTTGAAATGGCTGATGTCATACTAGGATGTTATAAGGCTACTTTTGTTAGGCCACATTAGGCTCATTAAAATAGCATGTCAGATCCATAGCTATTAGGCTATTTACCTTTACAATTTGATCTCGCCCCACAGAGAATGCTGTGAATGAACAAGACAAACTTTTCTGATCCAGAAATCAAGCAACAATATTATTATCATGAATATATGCAATTAAATGTCAGTAGAAAAGCTATGAAAACAGAGGAAAATGTAGTGTTTGCTGCCCTTCCAGCTGTAGAGTTTGTAGCTTTAGTTGGCTCAGTGAGAAGACTTAGCCAGCCTCCATAGCAACCATTTTTGTTAGGCCTAGTAACCAACATTTTTGCATGAATGAAAGTATTGTATTTAGTTTTTTTGTCCTCAGATGGAAGGATTAAATGGTATGAATTATCAAAATAACATTACAGTTGAAGTCGGAAGTTTACATACACTTAGGTTGGAATCATTAAAACTAGTTTTTCAACCACTCCACACATTTCTAGTTAACAAACTATCGTTTTGGCAAGTCGTTTAGGACATCCACTTTGTGCATGACACAATTCATTTTTCCAACAATTGTTTACAGATTATTTAACTTATAATTCACTGTATCACATTCCCAGTGGGTCAGAAGTTTACATACACTCAATTAGTATTTGGTAGCATTGCCTTTAAATTGTTTAACTTGGGTCAAATGTTTCGGGTAGCCTTCCACAAGCTTCCCACAATCAGTTGGGTGAATTTTGGCCCATTCCACCTGACAGAGCTGGTGTAACTGAGTCAGGGTTGTAGGCCTCCTTGCTTGTACACACTTTTTCAGTTCTGTCCACAAGCTGAAATAAATCATTCTCTCTACTATTATTCTGACATTTCACATTCTTAAAATAAAGTGGTGATCCTAACTGACCTAAAACAGGGCATTTTTACTCGGATTAAATGTCAGGAATTGTGAAAAAGCTCATGTGCAGGATAAGGTGGCTAAGGTGTATGTAAACTTCTGACTTCAACTGTACATATCTACCTCAATTATCTCGTATCCCTGCACATCAACTCGGTACTGGTACCCTGTGTATGTAGCCAAGTTATGATTACTCATTGTGGATTTATTCCTTGTTATTAATTTTCTGTTCTTTTTACATTTTTCTCTCTGCATTGTAGTGAAGGGCCCACAAGTAAGCATTTCACTGTGTAAGCATTTCACTGTTAGTCTACAGCTGTTTACAAAGCATGTGACAAATACAATTTTATTTTGTTACAGTGCTATTAGGCTACAATGCAATAGTTCATTGATGGTTCATTTTGGGGATACATCTAATTTTGAAATAGACTAGGTGCTTTATCTATGCCTGCTGCTGTATCTGTGTAGCCTAAATATCCATGCTAGATGAGATCCATGGAACAGCTATTACTAAAACCCTAATGCAGCAGCCAGTACAGGGCTATTACAGAGCAGTTAATTCCTGTCAGAACACCCCATTACCCACTTCAAATAAATCAATCCTAGCTGTTTAAACCTTTCTGTTCTGTCTGATGTGTACACACACACACTATATTGGTTGTTAATCAGCAATCCTGTCATAGCGACTGTCACAGCAGGGAAATAGGGCCATTTTCACATGGTAAACGCTTTGGCTCAGGATAAATAGAGCATTTACCGCTGAAGGAGGGTCATTTAGTAAACTGAGGCTGTGTTGTGAAACTGATTGTGCTCAAGTGTTGCTGAAAAGGTGATGGATGTGTGAGTGCCATATATTTGAAATCTTCTCTGTTCAGTCCATCCATTTCACTCTCCCTAGGCCCTGCACATTAGCTTTTGGAAATCAGGGCTACTCCATCTGAAGTGCTAGTTTTGATCAAATGACATGGTACACCAGCCACCGGTGACAGTGTTATCATCAGCAGACCAGTCGACAGCACCAGAATGGTGACGTGTCAACAACAGATATAATGTGAAGTTCAGCTGTTTCAGAACATGGGACCAACTGAAGTTGTAGTACTTATCATCCGGCTCACACAGTGGTGTAGAGAGAGCATTGATCCTCTCAGCCGTGGGAAATACAGGGAGGATATGAGACTCTTATTCTTAACCACTGATACAGGGTCCCCCCCCGAGCAGAGATGAGGAGGACAATGGAGAAAGGACAGACTCTGGTCTGGTGGCCTCTTCACTGCCTGGCCCCTTTTGTCACTCACTGGCTTCCATTTCATCCCCCTTCTTTCTCTTTCACTCTTTCAGTTTTGTTGTTGTTGGTCATTCTGTCTCTTCTGTCTTTCCCTTTTTAATTCTTCCCTCATTTTCTCTTTGTTTCTCCCTCCCTCTCTCGCTCTGTGTTTTTTCTGCTGAGGGAATGGCAGTCGTGACTTTTTTGTCTCTACACAATCGCCGGTGTTTGTCATTGGTCGATTTCTTTGAAAGAGCATTGGTCTCCAGGGCGACAGAGAATGGCAGCACCATTTCACTTTTCTCTCCTTCCCCACTCCTCCCCTCCATCGCGTTGAGTGTGTGGGGCTGTCATTCACTCTACTGGATCAGGTAGCAGTGTAACACGTATGCTTTCACAGTGACTGGGCTGTTTCTCTCTTCATCTTGCTCTTCTTTCACAGTGACTGGGCTGTTTCTCTTCATCTTCATCTTGCTCTTCTTTCACAGTGACTGGGCTGTTTCTCTTCATCTTCATCTTGCTCTTCTTTCACAGTGACTGGGCTGTTTCTCTCTTCATCTTGCTCTTCTTTCACAGTGACTGGGCTGTTTCTCTCTTCATCTTGCTCTTCTTTCACAGTGACTGGGCTGTTTCTCTTCATCTTGCTCTTCTTTCACAGTGACTGGGCTGTTTCTCTTCATCTTCATCTTGCTCTTCTTTCACAGTGACTGGGCTGTTTCTCTTCATCTTCATCTTGCTCTTCTTTCACAGTGACTGGGCTGTTTCTCTTCATCTTCATCTTGCTCTTCTTTCACAGTGACTGGGCTGTTTCTCTTCATCTTCATCTTGCTCTTCTTTCACAGTGACTGGGCTGTTTCTCTTCATCTTCATCTTGCTCTTCTTTCACAGTGACTGGGCTGTTTCTCTTCATCTTCATCTTGCTCTTCTTTCACAGTGACTGGGCTGTTTCTCTTCATCTTCATCTTGCTCTTCTTTCACAGTGACTGGGCTGTTTCTCTTCATCTTCATCTTGCTCTTCTTTCACAGCACCACAGAGACCCAGACAGACGGTTGGATTCTACTAAAGAAGGCGAGTAGTTTTGGGGCTTTTGTTCCCCTTTTTTGGAAGTTTGCTTTGTGTCTTTTTCTGTTGGCTGTCTTTGTCAAACTGTTGTTTTCAGAGGGTTTGAATTTAAGTAAATAGTAATAGTTGCTTACGTCGTTCTAATTTCTAAGGCAGATTCTAACAAAAAACAAATGATGAAATCCGGATTCATTTGACAATTTAATGTTCTTTCTGTTCGCTTCTGTGTCGTTCACTACAGGTGAATGCAGGTCTAACACTGAACTGGCACACATTTGTCTTCATATCAGCTGAGGGTCAATTCTACAACGCTCCTGGCAGAACATATTTTATGAGTCAGAGATCTTTTGTTGATATTGTTGTACACCGCTGACGATGAATTAAGATGAGCGTAGGATTGCTTTTCTGTCTAGATTGGTGGCGGAGAGCCTTCCATGGGAAATGAGATGAACTGTCATTTTAGTGTAAAGCTGCATTAGCCTTAAACATGGAACTTACTGTAGTCTTAATTTCAGTAAAAGTATGGAAAGAATTTGTATTGAAACTGTTGGCATGACAGTTGTGTCTGGTCTCAAGATGTGTGTCCTTTGTTAAACACCATTGGGTCGTGTAGTAGAAAAGGACCATAATATCTTGAGACTCCACAGCTGTGAGCTCTGTTTTTCTGGCTTTGTCCCAACATTGACGCACTCTTTGGGCTGTGTCTATGAATTACTTTGTCACATTCTGGCATGGCTTCCGTCTTCAAGTGTTGTCCTCTTTTGACTGCCCTGCTCCGGTTCCACCAACCACGTGGCTTGCCCTGTGTTTGGTAACCGTGGCAATGCCAGAAGCAGAGCTCTCGGCCACTCCCACAGGTGCACTCTTGTCTTGTCTGTCTGATGGCCGGAGGATCTCCTGTTACACCCACACACACACACACACACACAGTTAGGAGACAACTGTTGTGTGTGAGAGGTTATCTCTCATACTCAGAACTGGGTTGCTGAGAAGAGAGCTTGTATTACTTGCCTGTCGTGTGAGAAAAAGATGTATGGTAAGGCTAATATACGTGAGGCAGACTGGCTGGACTCAGTGAGTCATTTTAAATCTACTCAGGGTTTGAAGTGTGTTTGTATGAATCTCCCAAAATGTGTGTGTGTGTGTGCTCACAGGAAGCTGTGGTGGAGTGTGTCATGGCTTTATCTGTAGACATTAATACTTGGCTGATGTAATCAAGAGGAAACAGGGACTAGGGCTGCGTTGTAGCTGCATGCTGCTATGTATGATGTCACCGCTTGCTGACCCAACAATCCTCACATTCCTACTGGTGGTGTTATGCAAAGCAGGCTGGGCATGTGTGGGCTGCTGTGGGGGAGAGACAGAGGACCCTATGACCCTTCTATTAATTAGTAATCAGACACTCACTCACACACACACACACACACATGTCCAGTAGAACACACTCAAGCTCCACTACCATTAGACAGTGATTATACTTTCAGATGTCTTGTCCTAGGTTATATTCAACCAGGGTTCCTGGAAATCCTCCAGGCTACTAGATACTCTCTATAGGTTTTGATGAAACCTTTTACACTAGCACTCTAGATTATGAGACATATATTGTGAGGATGATATCTGTAAAAGAGATGTGTACTAGAACAATGCAAGTCCATTATGTGAGAGGAGTAGTTTCATGTTCCCCAGGCAGGCTGATGTGTGCAGGGAAGGGAAAGGGGAAGGTACACTGACTCACCCAGCCACCCCACTGCACACACAGCAAGATGAATCCTTTGATCCACGGAAGTGAAAGAGAAGTGGAGTGAAAGCCATTGGGACTTATTGTTCTAACAGGTGTTTTTATAGCCCTTTCCCCAGACATCAGACAGAGGAGAAAATGAAAAGAGACAGAGAGGTATTTTTATTTTACCTTTATTTAACTAGACAAGTCAGTTAAGAACAAATTCTTATTTTCAATGACAGCCTAGGAACAGTGGGTTAACTGCCTGTTCAGGTGCAGAACGACAGATTTGTACCTTGTCAGCTCGGGGATTTGAACTTGCAACCTTCTGGTTACTAGTCCAATGCTCTAACCACTAGCCTACCCTGCCACCCCAGAGAGATCGGTAAAGGGAGAACCAGACAGAGACAGGGAGTCAGTGCCTACATTAGGGCGCCTCACACTCTGTCCCTTGTTTACCCCAGACCCCTGACCTCTAATCACCTGACTGTTCCATTCTCCCTAACTGGCACTTCCTGCGCTTTATCATCATCAACAACCCCACCCTCCAGACCCTCTCTCCCTCCTACAGTCTCTTTTTACCTTTCTGTCTCTCTCTTCTTCTTTGTTTCTTTGATTGTTTCGTACTCTCTGTTTCTGCCTAGTCTGTTTGTCGCTCTAGCTCTCTCTAGCTCTAGCTCCTCTCTCTAGCTGTCGCTCGCTCCAGCTCCTCTCTCTCTCTAGCTCCGCTCTACCTCCTCTCTCTCTCTAGCTCTGCTCTACCTCCTCTCTCTCTAGCTTCTCTCCACCTCTCTAGCTCCTCTCTCTCTCTAGCTCCGCTCTAGCTCCTCTCTCTAGTTCTCTCTAGCTCCACTCGCTCTAGCTCCTTCCTCTCTCTAGCTCCCTCCTCTCTCTAGATCCCTCCTCTCTCTCTCTCTCTCTCCGCTCTAGCTCCTCTCTCTCTCTCTCTAGCTCCGCTCTAGCTCCTCTCTCTCTCTCTCTCTCTAGCTCCGCTCTAGCTCCTCTCTCTCTCTCTCTCTAGCTCCGCTCTAGCTCCTCTCTCTCTCTCTCTCTAGCTCTGCTCTAGCTCCTCTCTCTCTCTAGCTCCTCTCCCTCTCTAGCTCCTCTCTCTCTCTCTCTCTCTCTCTCTCTCTCTCTCTCTCTCTCTAGCTCTGCTAGCTCCTCTCTCCCTCTCTCTCCTCTCTCTCTCTGGTTCTAGCTCCTCTCTCTGGTTCTAGCTCCTCTCTCTAGCTTTAGCTCCTCTCTCTCTAGCACTAGCTCCTCTCTCTCTCTCTAGCTCTCTCTAGCTCCTCGCTCTCTCTAGCTCTAGCTCCTCTCTTTAGTTCTCTCTAGCTCCACTTGCTCTAGCTCACTCTAGCTCTAGCTCCTCTCTCTCTCTCTAGCTCACTTTCTCTCAAGCTCTAGCTCACTCTAGCTCCTCTCTCTCTAGCTCGATTTTCCTCTCTCTTTCTCTCTCTCTGTAGCTCCTCGCTCTAGCTCGCTCTAAGCTCTCTCTCTCTGTCTCTGTTTTATATCCATTGTGAATTTCTCTCTCCATTACTTGCTTGTCTCTCTCTGTCTGTCTCTCTCTCTGTTTGTCTCTCTAGTCTGGCCTGGCGGTGTGTTTGTTCACAAGTGTGAGACCAGTGTGTGGCGAGGCGGTATCCCACACACTCCCACCACCAGAACTCCCAGAATGGAGAGGATCTGAGGATTGGGGCTTGGGGTCAGTGTCTGATGTGAGCATACTGTTGACTTAAACCCTGACTGGCTTTTGTGTTCCACACTGAGGGGCTCCATGCATGACTGAGGGAGAGGGAGCCCATCCCTGGCTTTGGGTTGACACTGGTCTAGACTAGATGACAGCAGAGGAAGAGATCTAGGCTATCACGTTTGCTTCTCTCTTTCGTATTGTTGAACTGGTATGAACTGTTTTCATGCACAGACAAGACTGTTGTAGTAATACAGATGAAATGAGGTGAGATTATGATGATTTCCAAATGAGATCATAAAGATAGACCTATATTATTCCTTGACTGTGACAAGTATCATGGCAGAAAACAAAGGCTTTGTTTCTAACTTCTGCGGGGTGTGCTATATTTAAGAGTAAACCATACAATGACCTAAGCCATCCAGACTTTCTCTATCTTCATGATACACAGAGCAGAGCTACAATGCAGGAGCAATAGTTCGACACTGACCATAATGACATGGCTATGTTATACTTAGCTCTGCTAGGAACAAACAAAGTATTACTACTGCCTTGGTCTGGCTTACCCTGACCACAGCCTATGCCAACAAAAGTTCAGAACTCAGTGTGTTGTTGCAAACATGAGAGCAGTGCAGGCTGGGACATATTCAATTAGACAAGCAATGATGCAAAATGTTTAGAAACTTATTGGACTGTAGTCCCTTCTTTGTTTCAAAGGGTTTTCTCCTATTGGATCCTGTTGAACACAACGCTGTATTTTGCCTTCTGTATGTTTTAACTGTCTCTCTCTCTCTGTCTGTCTCTCTCTGTCTCTCTGTCTCTGTCTGATGGACAGAGGTTAAAGCATACAGAAGGCCGCCCGACAGACAGGCAGAGGTTAAAACATACAGAAGGCCGTCCGACAGACTGACAGACAGGTTAAAGCATACAGAAGGCAAAATGCAGCGTTGTGTTATACAGGATCCAATAGGAGAAAACCCTTTGAAACGAAGAAGGGACTCCGTCCGTCTGTCCGTCCTTTCCCCACCTGTTGGAGGTTTTCTGGGAAACAGTAGAACAAGAGAGCGAGGTCTCATCTCTGAAGAGGGGGAGGGGAGACGGTTGAGCCTTAGACTTAATGCTATTCAAGCATGATGCAGAACAGCCAACAAGACAGAACCTATCAGCTGCATGAGTCCCCCTGAGCCCACCTCCCTCCACAGAACCTATTGAAGAAGTGACAGGAAAGAGAGGTCTATTTGTCTTCCTCCTACCTCAGATACTGACATCTTCCTGCCTTTTCTGCCCTGATCTACTGTTGGCTTATTGCTCTCTGGACAGATTTATGTGTGTCCTTAGTAAAGGTATTAAGTTATTATGGGCTCTGATTGAGGCCAGTGAAAGGGTGATCTGGGTTGTGGGTTTGGGAATGCTCTCAGTCTTTAGTGTCCTGGGACTGAACATTTAGCAGGAGGAAACGGGGCTGTATTGGATTTGACTGCTAAGATGATGACGCTTTTTAGACCTCATCTGTTCTTTCTTTGCTTTCTTTCTTTTTGCTTGATGCAAACTGGAGGGGGGAATGTTGAATGTGTTATAGAAAAGTAAGGTTTGGGGGGGGGGTTGGAGGGGTTTGGGGGGGTTGAATGTGTTATAGAAAAGTAAGGTTTGGGGGGTTGAATGTGTTATAGAAAAGTAAGGTTTGGGGGGTTGAATGTGTTATAGAAAAGTAAGGTTTGGGGGGTTGAATGTGTTATAGAAAAGTAAGGTTTGGGGGGTTGAATGTGTTATAGAAAAGTAAGGTTTGGGGGGTTGAATGTGTTATAGAAAAGTAAGGTTTGGGGGGTGGAGGGAGGTGAACCAGAATCAAATCAGGGTTTACAGGAGGGGGGGGTTGAATGTGTTATAGAAAAGTAAGGTTTGGGGGGTTGAGTGAATATGGCGATTCTCCTTTAATCCCAGAAAGCAGCCATTCAACTTGCCATTGACCAGCTTTTCAAGATTAATAATGCCAAAATACATTTGATACTTATCAAATAATGTTTTTGTTGAGCAACTATTGTCATTACTGACGTCATGGCTGATACGTACTTCCAAAAAAGGTCAAAATAAAAAGTTACATGCCACTGAAAAAAATCCTTGTCTGGAAAGAATCTAAGTATTGTTTTTGACCAAGTGTCTCAAATCCACCTCTTTTGCTCCTGCATAATTAGTCATGGATTTGAAATACACACAAATAAATAAAGCCTATCTAGAAATATACAATCACTGTAAAATTGTACCCTATATTGTCTACTTCATCTACTTACATGAAATATTATTGCATTCTGTGTAGCATTTGTGAAACAACAGATTGATATAACGTTCATACACTATTGTAGGTAGTAAAATCAATTACCTTTCCAGCCAACCTGTGCTTGGCAGTAATTTCATTGGAGGTGCAGAAGAGGTGGATTTGGTGCATGCGCATTTGGTTAAAAAAAAAAAAAAGATTCTTTCCAGACAATAAACATTTTTGGTTGCATGTAACTTTTTATTTATTTGTATTTTTTTTGGAAGTACGCAATGACCGTAACGACAGTAATGATAGTTGCTCAGTGAAACTGTTTTCTTTGGTAAGTACAGAACGGTTGTTGACATTAAGCTTGAAAAGCTGGTGAAAGGCAAGTTGAATGGCTGCTTTCTGGGCTTGAAGGAGAATTGCCATATGTCTCCTGTAAACCCATATTCTGGTTCAGGAGGGAGGCACCCTCAGGAATGCCTGGAAGGGGACCGTGAAATCTCAAAGCCTTGAGATTAATCCTTACATCACATCTAACTCACCCTGCCCTCAGCTCTCATTGGCTCGGTTTGACTTTTGGGATTTACCAGCTAAGTAGTTCCTAATTGTAGGGAAAAAGACTGACTTCTCGATATTGCCCTTTTAAAACTTTACTTCCCTCTGGCACCTTCTGCTTTTCTCACCCAGGCCACTAGCAACCGAACCTCCAGGGTTCTCTCCCTTCACTGTAGTTCCAGTCAGAAGTGGAATTGTGTGTGTGAGAGAGAGAGTATTACTGGATCTGTTGTGGATCTGACCTCTTAAATGTGTCAAAAGCTTGTGTCATTGGACAGAAGTGTCAGATGTGAGCAAACTCTCTGATGGGTTCCATAGTTCAGGCTGCAGTAAAAAGCTAGACCTAGCCTGGTTTATATGGTTTCATTAAGGTTGGGGGACATATGGGTTATTGCAAGACAAAATAGCCCCATTATTTAACATTTTAGTCTCAATGAGTCTGTGTTTGTGAATGTGTTTAGTTAAAGACTGTTATGAATCATGTCAGTTCAGTCTTGGTAAATTAGACTAATGCTCAGGTTGTGTTGATTTTTAGTGTGTTCACCCTAAAGGCCATAGGATGTCCTGCCGTGACAATACCAACACAACATCTATTTGGCCTGGCACGGCTCCAAATCCAACCTTAGTTGCTTAGCAGGAACCACACACACACACATCTGCTTGTTTTGAAGGGTTTCCCTGTTTCTTTGTGAAACAGACTAGGCTATCCAAGAGAGGGCCTGCTCTATTGGGATCCTCCTGAGTATCAGTGACCAGCCCTGGGGTTTTGGGTTGGAGAGGCAGAGGGAATCATGTAGTGTGGGAGCGTAAGGGAGATGGAAGGAGAGAGAGAGTGAAAAAGGGATGAAGAGAGAGAGGTGTTGATGGAAAACAGGCCTCAGCTCCTGCTGTGGGGCTCCCACACACAACCATTGGTAATGCTAGGCTCTCTGGTGTGTGTGTGTGTGAGATTCTGTGCTTATTCCAGGAACAGAAATGGCAAAGTTTGAATTTGGGGCTAAGTATGCATTAGTCAATGTGCACGAATGTGATCAGTGTGTGTTCTGTGTCTGTCCTATTTCCCTGCAGTGACAAGATTGCTGATTTAACCATTGTGTGTGTGTCAGAGGAGGCTGGTATGAGGAAGGGCACATTGTAATAGCTGGAATGAAATCAATGGTATGGTACCAAACATATGGAAATAACGTGTTTGACTCCTTTCCATTAATTCCAGCCATTACAATGAGCCCGTCCTCCTATAGCTCCTCCCACCAGCCTCTGGTGTTTCTCTGTAGCTGGTGTGGATAGAGATCGTTGATTCCAGCAAATGTGTTACTGAGAATGAATGAGGTAGGTGGAGAGCGGGGGAGAGAATACTCTTCTACTCCCAGTACCTGGAGAGGGGGAGGGGGATGCCCTGTCAGCAGCGTGTGTCAGGGCGGGGTGAAAGGAGAGCGACTGGGAGGGTGTGTTTCTGTATGTCAGAAAGGGAAGGGTGGAGAGGGAGGGGTAGAGAGAGGGAGAGTTCAGCAGTCACTCAGATCTTCCTGAAGCAGCCATTGAACGAGTGACGGAGAGAAACAGGGGTAGAAAAAAGAGAGAAAGGAAGAATGAGAGAAACAGATGAGTAGCAACAGAACGATCTGTTTAATCCCCAGCCACCTTGTCTGACTCGGACCCCCACTGGACTTTACACACTCACTCCCTCTTGCGCTGGGACTACACTTCCTGATCCCTCTCTCCAGAGCCCGGAGGAGCGAGTGGAATCTACCCGAGAGAGAGAGAGCTGTTAAAGAAGACATTTCCACACCTGGTGAGTGTGGCATATGTTGTTCTGGGAAAAAGTGTGTGTGTGTGTGTGTTTTTCTCTGAGTGAGTGTGGGTTTGTGTGAGGGACTTTATATGAGTGTGTGTTCAATGTCCCCAACCAGGCTACTATGTCTTTAAATGTATCTGTTGCTACTAGGCCCCCTCTGTGGCACAACTCAAACCTGTTAGGGGGAAACTGTCTGCCCGACCTGTGTGTGTTTCTGCATGAATGTATGCGTGACAAGGCATGATAAGGCCATGGGTATCTAAGGCCATGGGTATCTCTTCCACAGCCTGCATGTCACCCAGCTCTTTTTACTTTATTGAGGGCATGCGCAGAGTTCACTCACTGCCTATACAAAGCTTATTTAACTGTTAGCGTGCTACACATTACGAAATATGAACTTATTATCCTAACCTGTGTGTGTGTGTGTTTTTTTTAGAGTCTGTAGTTGTTGTTCAACCATGTGCAGCCATAGGGAGCCAGAGATTTTATTGTCTGGCTTACTCTGAGAGTAAATAGCCATACTTCATGTGTCGTGTGTGTGTACATGTTAGTGTGTGAGATGGTTGCGGAGGGAGGGACGTAAAGGTATTTAAACTCGAGCACATTTTCAACCAACTGTCTCCTCAGTCAGTAGATTATTATTATTTTTTGACATTTAGAGAAAGTTTGTGACAAATTAAAATAGATGGCGGTGAGTTTCCAGCTGGATGTAATGACGTCAGACCCCCAAAAAAGAAACCATGGTGTCTAGATGAAAATGAAGTGGTAGAAGTGTTTCCATTAACCATTTAGACAAACTGTGTATTAATAAATTGGGAACAGCCAGTATGCCCTCCCTCCTATAGGTTTCATGTCTCAGGTAGCCTGCCAAAACCAGCATGGATAGAATGCAAGAATGTACTGTTATTTGTGTGTGCACACACACACACACACACAGTGGATTAAACATACAGTATGGTTAATTTCCCATTACATTGGGCTGGGTGGAGCGTACTCTGAGGGATGGTTGTGTTCACTGCGATCTTATATTTAATGGCCTTTTAACTGCTTCACTACACCTGGAAAAGCTTGGCCCCTTTTCTCCTCCTCTGTTATGAAGTGTGTGTGTCCAGCTGTAAATTCATGTAATGTAGTCTTGCTGAGCACAGTTAGTTCATTCTAACTGATGATGTGGGTGTGTAAAGTGACTGTCCTCATGCTGTGAAGTGGCTCTGCCTGTCATTGGTTACCTACTGCAGGTGGTCTCAAAGCAACAGTATGTGAATGTTTTCATGAGGGAAAGTATTACTTGTTTCTTGTCTAGGTGTGTTTGATAGAGTGAATGTGTGTGTAATGTGATGGACAGACAAACAGTGTGTGATCTATCAGGAAGGAGAGTGCACTGCGTGATTTAAAGATTGATCCAGTGCTGCTCTCCTCACTTGCACTCTTCTACCTCTCTCTCACAGACAGACACACTCAGACACCTGTATATTTCATTATTCCAATCTCACTCGCTCACTCACTCACTCACTCATACTCTCTCTCACATATGTTCACCCAGGCCCTAACTGGGTGGCAGGAACCAATAGCTTCCGGTCTGTTTGTTTCTGGAGGAAAATGTTTGATACCAATTGCTGCATGTTTGCCTTCGGTCAACCAGTTAGAGAGAAGTTCTAATGGAAAGTCCCTGGCAGTTTGGCTGTGGTCATTTAGTCCGGCAGTGAAAGATAACCTTCTGGGCCCTCTGGTCTGACCTCTGATCTAGAGGTTTTCAAACTCCCTCACTGTCAGACATCCTGATAACCCACACACCTCAGGATTTGTTGTTACTGACAACGAAGTCTACCTGGCTGACGGTGATTTGTGCTTTCCACTGTACTCTCAGCTTCACTCCTGGCCCTGTCTGTTTCTTACTGCTTTACCTCTTTCATCCTGGTGTGTGTGTGTGTGTGTGTGTGTGTGTGTGTGTGTGTGTGTGTGTAACCTGCTTGGCCTCAGACTTCTAGGTTGATCTATATGATCCTGACCTGTTAGAGTTGACAGTGTGTCCGGACACCTGTGGACGTGTGGTGTGTGTGTGTGAAACCTGCTTGGCCTCAGACTTCTAGGTTGATCTATATGATCCTGACCTGTTAGAGTTGACAGTGTTGCCAAGCCTCCGGACACCTGTGGACGTGGAGACGAGGGGTGGTGTGTGTGTGAGTGAAACCTGCTTGGCCTCAGACTTCTAGGTTGATCTATATGATCCTGACCTGTTAGAGTTGACAGTGTTGCCAAGCCTCCGGACACCTGTGGACGTGGAGACGAGGGGTGGTGTGAGTGAAACCTGCTTGGCCTCAGACTTCTAGGTTGATCTATATGATCCTGACCTGTTAGAGTTGACAGTGTTGCCAAGCCTCCGGACACCTGTGGACGTGGAGACGAGGGGCAATGTGTGTGTGGTGCGTGTAATGAGATTTATCTTGACGCAGCCTGTCTTGTGGCAATGCAAATATCCCACAATCCCCTGGGAGAGTCGTGTGATGCCATACATAGACATGGCAATGGGGTGTTGTGTTTGAGGAGCCATGTTGACTCTCAGCATCTTACAAAACCATAATTAAGGCTGGTCTCTCTGCCAGGGGAGGGCCTGAATACACACACGTACACACACACACACAGGGGCCTGAGAGGGGCTTTCGGCACCAAGCAGAAGGCAAGCTGTGAAGGTTTCTAAATCTATGACTAAGGGAGTAGAGGCAGGTGTTCTTGACAGCGACTTGCCTCCAATCAGAGTTGGAAGACGTTGCCTTAAACTGAGATCTATTATCTGTGAACATCATAGAAGTACGTCAAAGTTGCCTCCAAGAACAGGTAATAGAAGCGAAAAGCTCAAATCTAACTTCTTCAGCCCTCTCAAGATTGACCATTAGGAGGGATCCTAGGTCAAAACGGACTGAAAAATCAGCACCTAGGGACATTTTCTCATCCTATAGTAGTACATGGTAACCTCCAGGTCAGCCTCCGTCCACTGATACACACAGACATAGTCAGACTGGTTGGCATTACTCAGGTTAGGGACTGTGTACTTTCAACACAGTCTCAGCACACTCTGGTGCTTCTCTTTCACAGCTCAGGATCTTTCATGGGTGAAGAAGACTTGTTGTCACTTTGAACAGTGTTCTATTTGGTTCTTAGAGCTGTATGTAAACCCCTATGCTCACCACAATGTGATGACAAAGATCTCCCTGTCATGGAGATTAATGGATAAGGCCCTGTTCTCAGTGTCTTGACTCATCCCTTTGTTTAGTTAGGGCGCTTGTTTTACATTGGCCTTTTCCCACTGACATATGTTCTCTTGACTTGCTCAGTAGACTCTCCATGCTGCTCTGTGGACTGTTGACTGGCTGTACCACCATAAACACACTGTTAGGAGAGTTTCTCTTTGAAATATTGAAATGTGTCTGAGCTGTGTGTGTGTGGTAAAGAACATCCTGAATGGATACCAGCCACTAGAGGTCTTCACGGATCCACCGGTACCCGAATTCCCGATCTGGGACCCAGAATTCGAAATAATGTCAAGGATGTGGGTTGGATCTGATATGATTGTCACAGGTCTCGGGTATGTGTAATTTTAACTGACTTGTCCGGAAGGGCCCTTGCATTTCCGAATGAGACTGCTGCAGTAGAGAGCGAGAGAGAAATCTTGTAATTTATGCAGCTGCTCTTGCTTTTCACGAGAGTGGAGCGTTGATGTTGGCCAATCCTAAATCATCAAAGCGGCAATATGGTACAGTCATAGAGCCTCGCTCCAAGTGTGGCAAAAGTTAGGAGATTTCTAATGGAATTAAAATGACGGAATTAAAAGTTAAAGGAGAAGGATCGGCTACAATGATAAAGAGGCAACAGGTAGGCTGCTACTTAATGTTCGGAATGGAGTTGTTGTTATTTGTAACTGTAGGATGAGAAGGCGCATGCACTGAAGCCTCAGTTAACCCAGTTAGTCAGCCTAGTTAGTTAGTTTAATAAATCCTCTCAGGGATCGGCGTCCCACTAGCGGGACAACTTCTGATGAAACTGGAGGGCGCGCAATTCAAATAAATAATCATAACAATTATGGATATTAAACATTTAGGTACATACATACTTATCGGTTGACAGCTAAACTTATTGTTAATCTAACTGCACTGTCCGATTTACAGTAGCTATTACAGTGAAAACATGCCATGCGATTGTTTGAGAACGGTGCCCCACATCAAAATATTTTTCCACCGGCACAGATTTCATAAATTCACTAATAGCGGTTAAATATTCACTTACTTTGGATGTATATTCACTTCACTTATTTTGGAAGTCACAAGCCTGAAACCTTGAACATAGACTGCTGACACCCAGTGGAAGCCATAGGAATTGCATCCTGGGAGCTAGAATTGAGTATGCCCTTATACTTGCCATTGGAAGAGCATGGTCTCTCAAATTAAAGTCTGGTTGTTTTTTCTTTGGATTTTCTCCTACCATATCTATTGTGTTATATTCTCCTCCATTATTTTAACACTTCTACAAACTTAAGTGTTTTCTTTCCAATGGTACCAATTATATGCATATCCTGGCTTCAGGGCCTGAGTAACAGGCAGTTTACTTTGGGCACGTCATTCAGGTGGAAATTGAGAAAAAAGGGGCCTAGCCCTAAGAAGTTGACTAGCTTCTGGTCCCGGTTTGATGCAGGGCAAGACAGGTACTACATAATCATATTTGATGATAAATAAACTAGCTATGGCAGCGATTAGCCTACTATAGCAAGAATTGGCTTGGTTGGTTGCTGTCTCTTATCTCTCCCTCCCTGCTCCCCATGTCACTTGCTCACAGCACTGCCCATCCCCCACCTGCTAGAGTGGCACCTCTCTCCCTCCTCTCATGCTTTATCAGCTCCGGTTAATAAAATACCCCCCCCGTAGTTCCAGGGGTTGAGATATCTTCCCTAGGAGAAATCAATCTCAACAGACTGGCTAGTGTCAACTATGGACCCCTGACTGTGTGTGTGTGTGTGTGTTTATGGTAAGTGGGGCGAAAGGGAGGTTTCTAGGGCTGGACAGAGCGAGGCAGATATAACCCTGCTCCAGTAAGGTATCTGGGATATGAGGAATCCCACCGTAAATCTACATCGTCCCCTTTACCCTTCCACTCATCCTCCACTCTATCCTTCCATCATTTCATCCCTCTACTTAGAGAGCAAAAATCATTACTCGTCCCCCAGTTTAATGAGAGACTGAGTTGAGGCTGGCACCTCCCAATGAGTGGCCTTAGTCCTATAGATCCCCACTGCATGACCCACACCAACCGCACTCAAGTCAATACTACCTTCATAGCTTCCATAAATATCCACATACTCTGCTCCCCTCACACCATATACCTTCTGCACCTAACCCCACACCTTACTCCCCCTCAACTTTACCTCTGTCTTTCAGTCATCTCACTGAATGCTTTCACAACAAACATTCCTCAGGGTGTATGAATGCCCACTGTCCTGTTTAAAGTACACATCTCAGATGAACACACACACACTCTCTCACACTTCTGCCCTTATCCCACTCTCCCAGGGATAGTCACTCTCTCCCTAGGTCAATATTAGGTGTGTGATAGGAGGTTAGCATACCTCTGACCTTAATCATGGAGCCACATGTTAATCTACAACACCTGTTTATTACCTAAACTGTGTATTAGATTGACAAATGTTTCACTAGTGTTCAGGAGAATAAATATAGTAGAAGGAGAAGAAATGGAGCTGTAGGAAACTAAGACGTTATAGTGTAATGGGATAGCATTGGCTGTTGGTTGACACAGTATCCTATGCATGGCCCCAAGTTCTAACAAATATTTCCCTAGTGTTAGGGTGAAGGAATGGAACTAGATGAGTTCAGTTTAATTGAAACCAGTGTTGAAGGGACTGAGATTGTTGTTGTTAACTATCCATTGCATGGCCCCAGCTAAGTTGAGAGACTTGGGAGGTAGCCTAACTGGGTGGAATGCAGCACAGATCTCATCTGTTAAAACATTCATCCAGCCCGCAAGTCCTTGTTTTGCATTTGGAGTCATATATTTTGACGGTCTGTCCCAGCCTTGTTAAAGTATGCACACCTACACTAGTCTGGACTGGATCCTAAAGACTCCCACTGTTGTTTGGTTTTAGGCTATAGACAGTGGTGTAGTAAATGCAACTCAATGCAGTTTAACCACCATTTGTTTTTGCACGACAGCGAGCGTTATCTTATTCACAGGTGATCAGTTTACCCAGCTATTTGTTTACCACAACAACATTGGCTATAGACAACTCTCAACGTTGTATTTGGGGTTTAACATATAACACTTGGAATGGGTCTCATTTGGAACATTTTGGAGCATACTGCTGCAACATTAAATCCCCAAAAGCAGCCTGAAGTGGCCCTACTGTAGCTTTTGACTGGTAAGAAGCTTCAGGAAGGTGGTCACGTGTGTTTTGTGAGACAGAGGTCTTGGGTTCGAGCCTCTGTGTGAGCCGAATCAGGAGGAAGCGGTACTCCCTAAGCAAGCAGCGGGACGTCCTTTACATTAGCAGACATGGAAAGAGCCTTAAATGATTATTGAGACCAGCCCAGTGCTACTGGAGGCCGACATGCGCACACACAGATGAGACTAGAACAGGGCCTACGAATATAACTGTCCTCAGTGCAATTTAAGGGTACCAACTTAGTCAGTCTTGTAATTGCACTCTCTGTTCTTTAATTAAGTCAATGAGTACGTTTACATGCACACAACAATGTGATTATAGTCCGACTAATATAATTGTTTGATTTTTTTTTAAATTACAAGCTTTGAAAGAAGAACAATTTCCCTAATAATACTGTTTAAAACATTCTACCACAGCAAACATATTATTTGGAAGCCTATTTGTTTCGGAGTTAGGACATAAACTCCGCAAAACAAGAAACGTTTCTTTTGCAGGACCCTGTCTTTCAAAGATAATTCGTAAAAAATTCAAATAACTTCACAGATCTTCATTGTAAAGTGTTTAAACATTGTTTCCCATGCTTGTTCACGGACAGCTGATCGTCCTCGCAGTGGCAGACCACGTGTAACAACACCTGCACAGGATCGGTACATCCGAACATCACACCAGCGGGGCAGGTACACGATGGCAACAACAACTGCCTGAGTTACACCAGGAATGCACAATTCCTCCGTCAGTGCTCAGACTGTTCGAAATAGGCTGATAGAGGCTGGACTGAGGGCTTGTAGGCCTGTTGTAAGGCAGGTCCTCACCAGACATCACCGGCAACAACGTCAGCTATGGGCACAAACCCACCGTCGCTGGACCAGACAGGACTGGCAAAAAGTGCTCTTCACTGACGAGTCGTGGTTTTGTCTCACCGGGGGTAATGGTCGGATTCGCATTTATCGTTGAAGGAATGAGCGTTACACCGAGACCTGTACTCTGGAGCGGGATCTATTTGGAGGTGGATGGTCCGTCATGGTCTGGGGCGGTGTGTCACAGCGTCATCGGACTGAGCTTGTTGTCATTACAGGCAATCTCAACGCTGTGCATTACAGGGAAGACATCCTCCTCCCTCATGTGGTACACTTCCTGAGCATGTCTGGGACCTGTTGAATCGGAGGGTGAAGGCTCGGGCCATTCCCCCCCAGAAATGTCTGGGAACTTGCAGGTGCCTTGGTGGAAGAGTGGGGTAACATCTCACAGCAAGAACTGGCAAATCTGGTGTAGTCCATGAGGAGGAGATGCACTACCGTACTTACTGCAGCTGGTGGCCACACCAGATACTGACTGTTACTTTTGATTTTGAACCCCCCTTTGTTCAGGGACACATTATTCAAGTTCTGTTAGTCACATGCCTGTGGAACTTGTTCAGTTTATGTCTCAGATGTTGAATCTTGTTATGTTAATACAGATATTTACACATGTTAAGTTTGCTGAAAATGAAGGCAGTTGACAGTGAGAAGACGTTTATTTTTTTCTGAGTTTATAAAGTTGGGATGTAAACTACTAAGACGCATACATTCAGTTGTTTCAAACTCACTTCACTCGCGCCGAACATCAAATTATTACTGTGCATGTAAACATACTCAATGACCCAAACCTCAAACCCACGGCTCCGTGGGGTCACGGTTCGGTTTCGGCACAGCGGGAAACAGTTACTGTAGTTTATTTTATTTAAGAAAATACGAAGTGTTTGTATCCCTGATTCGATATATGATCATGAGTCATAATGCCTGAGGAGAGCCCAATCAGGAATACTATCAGGAATATCACTTTGTATTTTCTCAAATGAAAACACACGATTACTCATCAACAACAACACTAAAGTAAAGTGCAATATACATTTGACAGTGAAATCAATATGTAAACATAGCTCAGACATTGTATAAGCCTTTGCTATAATGTTTTCTTACAAAGAGAAAAATATGCGCACTTTTGTGACTACTCAAAGAGGGCGTGTCTGTAGCAGGGTACTTTTCGTCTCCCACTCTGGGGTAATGTGACGGGCTGTCACTACGTAGCTGTCTAGCCCTGGAGGTCCATCCATCTGTAGTGAACGCAACACATGGTGCATTGGCCAATTCATTGACATCTTCAGATTTAGCTTGCTAGTATAGAGTGGGTACTACCTGTTTGCTGAAATGGGTGCGAGAGTGCGACGTTCGTAACCTGGCGCGAGCACTTTCATGAGGTGCTGAGTCTGACACCCCCTATTCTCAACCACCAAGAATCGGTGCATATCCGCGGCTATAAACATACCTATCGCTCTTGTAATTTTTTGGTCCCGGTCAGATTCGGCAGCGAAAGGCTGCTTGTATGTAGAGGGGAGACCACGTTTGTATTGTTTTTATCCAGTGGTAGGAATACTGGGTTGTGTCAACATGTTTGAGGTGTTGGCAGCTGCATAGACTATTCTCGTTTAGCAGTGACTACCTAGTACTGTTAACTCTGTTTCCATCACCGTTGTAATCTACTTTTTTCCAACATTTTCCCCAACTGGAGAATTAAACGGCGATGGAGAATTCTCCTGTTTTATTGACCATCACTTGCCATTGTACAGAACTAGTGCCCAGCTGCGCCTCGCAAAAGGACAGTTTCTAATGCGCCAATTAAGATTCGAAATTTAATTACAACGTGTGCATAGGCTCTAGTTGTTTTAACGGAATAGCCTGAAATGTAATTTTTCTGCTCCGATTCACTCAAAAGGCATACAACGCAGCGTAGGCATAACCTATAGGCCTAGTGTGTTTATGTTTATTCGGTACACCCCTAATTGTGTGTGCGTTCTGCATTTGTGTGCACTCTGTGTGCGTGATCTCGACTCTGCCAGGCCTGCAGTAGTGCTGAGTCAGGTAGAGAGTGTATAATTACACATAGAGGTGCCCATCAGCAGTCTGTGTCTGTAGCCTAGGGAAAAGGAATATCTAGTCAGTTGCACAACTGAATGCCTTGAACCGAAAAGTATCTTAGGCATTTAACACAACCCCTCTGAATCAGTGAAGTGCTGCATGGATTGAAGTCCACATCATTGGAGCCAGTTAACTGCCTTAAGGGCAGAATGGCAGATATTTTCCAATTTGACAACTCTAGGATTTGAACCAGTGACCTTTCGGTTACTGGCCCAACGCTCTTAACCGATTAGCAATACAGCCTCCTGTTCTCTTTAGAGCTCAGTAGTCACACCAGTCACTCCTCTCCATCTCTCAAGGTGCTGAGTAATGATGACAAGGCTAAGTCCTCTTCTCTTCTCTGTTCTAAAACCTCATCACCTTCAGGCAGCCAGGCCATTCATGTATTTCTCTTAGTAAAAAGGCTGTATAGGGCTGAGCCACAATGAGTAACCTTCTATTGTCCCCAAAAACTTTGGCAGCAGTATAGTTTACATGAGTAAATAAAGTGTTTATCCAGTTGAAGCAGTTGTGGTAGTGTCTGAGGTAGGGCTTAGGAACTAGACCTATGAGTAAGCCTTTATTGTTGTCTTTAGTAGTCCTAAAGCTGTGCCTGCTACATCGTTCAGCACTCTCCAAACTTTAATTTTTGCTGACGCGTGCGTGTCAAACACCCACCTAAAATAGACTTTTACCGCCCTACCAAGTAAACAGAAGCAAAATTAATCAGAGCACTGGGAACACTAATCTAGTGAACAGAGAGTATAGTCAGTTATTCTTACTATTTTCTGCATTGTAGAATAATAGTGAAGACATCAAAACGATGAAATAACACATTATGGAGCTGTTCTTGCCATAATATGGACTTGGTCTTTTACCAAATAGGGTTATCTTCTGTATACCACCCCTACCTTGTCACAACACAACTGATTGGCTCAAAAGCATTAAGAAGGAAAGAAGTTCCACAAATGCACTTTTAACAACGCACACCTGTTAATTGAAATGCATTCCAGGTGACTACCTCATGAACCTGGTTGAGAGAATGCCAAGAGTGTGCAAAGCTGTCATCAAGGGAAAGGGTGGCTACTTTGAAGAATCTTTAAATATAAATTATATTTAGATTTTGTCTAACACTTTTTGTGTTACTACATGATTCCATATGTGTTATTTCATAGTTTTGATGTCTTCACTATTATTATGCAATGTAGAAAATTGTTTTTTTTTAAACTACTTGAATGAGTAGGTGTCCAAGTGTTTGACTGGTACTGTAGATGGGTAAACGGTTGAGCTAGGCTAGTTAAAGCAGCCAAGGCAGTGAATCTAGTCATGCCAGGGAGTTGATGAGGTAGGGGTCATTAGTGTGAGTAGTAACCTTATATTCTTCTCTTAGCAGGATTTAACCACTGATTGGACCTGACTATATCAACTGTTTTGTCCAGATGTATGTTTTCTCTGCTATGGTTTAGAGTACGACCCTGTCATCAAGTCACCGTCCCACTGACTGACTCTGACTGCTGCTGATAAGTCAACTCCTTGGTCAGTATTGCCATGCTTGGCGTTACACGTGGGTGGAGAAGAGTAGCTAGTTAATGACTGTTGAGTTTTCACCCAGACTGTTTTTAACACTGTGCTGCTTGGCTACAGGACTGACACTGCAGTGAGGTGCTGTGAGGTGAATGAAGCTGTCTGTCTGCCTGCTGGTCCGTGAGCCTTGTCATATTTTTTACCTGGTTAATAATCAATGACTTTGTAAAACCTATGTGTTGTTGCTACAGTAGGTTTATATGTAATCCAACTGGGTGGTTACTCTGCATCTTTTAAACTGAGTGAGATGTTGCACAACTGTGCCTGCACTATTAACAGACCACTAAACACTGTTGAGGTGCTTTGAGGACAATATAAAATATGTTGTAATTCTTGCGGCAAATTAACCCACAAACCAGTAATCCAATCAGTATAATGGGTTGATACTGATGTCTGGAGGAGTGATGTGTTCTATGGTAGTGCCTGATGCATCCTGCTGTCATTAGCATCTGAATAGAGCTACCACTGACAGACAGAGGGGATGTTTTCAGAGAGGCGCTGCCGGCCGGTCACGTGTTTGGGATTTGTTCAGAGAAATATTTGCCAAATTGAATGTGCTGTGAAATGCATTATTCATGATTTGTTTCTGCGCTTCATTCGCTGCGAGAACAGGCAACCGCTCAATCTAATTAGCAAGCTGTGTGTCTAGAGAGGCTGCAGCAGCCTGGCCCCCTTCTCTGTGTGAGAGAACACACACACATAGCCACATCGACTCTGAAACAGGAGAAAACAAACGTGACTCTACCTCCACACACAGGGAACGTTCTGCTTTCTGATGTTTTGCTAAGAGCGCCAACTAAACCTTCCATTGAGGTTTTGTTGTTGTTCAAACCTCTTTACTTCCTTGTCACAGACTGTAAAGGCAACAGTAATCTGCTCCAGTCTTAGGTGTGGTTCTATTTGAAAAGTTCTCCAGGAATCAGTCTTTTATAGGGCTGCATGTGGAGGCTTCAGAAGATCAGAGATCTTATTTCTTCCAGGGCCTGTGACCACTCCCTGTTCTCTACTGCAGTCAGTCAGCCAGCCAGTAACTGCAGCTCAGTTGGTGGACAAAACTACAGCTAATCATTTCTGCATGTGAACACTTGTGATTAGATATAGCTTACTGCTAGATGCAGTTCTGTGTCTGTGTTCAGAGTGTCAGTATGCCACACACTGAGATCTAGTACAAGAAGACTGCACATAGATCTAGTACAAGAAGACTGCAAACTGAGATCTAGGACAAGAAGACTGCACACAGATCTAGTACAAGAAGACTGCACACTGAGATCTAGTACAAGAAGACTGCACATAGATCTAGTACAAGAAGACTGCACACTGAGATCTAGTACAAGAAGACTACACACTGACATCTAGTACAAGAAGACTGCACACTGACATCTACAGTATGCTCCCATGTGGTGTATTAAAACATGTCTTAATGTTTCCTGACTCTTGTACAGAAGGAGCCTATTCTTTAACCTGCAGCACCTGGTTGTGTGTATGTCATCTTTTCTTTTGTACATGTTCTGTAGTGGAGACATCAGGTGGGAGAGTTAGATTGTCAAAACCCTGCTGGATGATGATGATGTGACCTAACTGGCTGCTCTCAGCTTATATCCGTGCCAGAGCTCTTATCAGCCTCACTTGGAGCTGTGAGGGACAGAGGAAGAATGGAGGGAATGAGGGATGTAAAAAGAGGACAAAATAACGTTTAATCAACAGTTTTATTACAGTGTTATTGCTGTCCCACGTGGAGCAGAATGGTCATAAAACAGATAGACAGCCAGACAAGACAGAACCAACAAAGCCAGTAATGAGTGTCAAGCCTAACAAACAAAGCAAGCGAGAGGACAACATAAATATTTGGGTGCCCGCTGTGACAGACAGTGCTCTACATTA